>NW_027638551.1:0-10000 GCF_951216825.1 Electrona antarctica
GCCTCGAGGCACCAATTTGTGTTTACCTTCAGTGTCTTCCTCCCAGTTAGTTCTGTTGTATCATTATTGTATATTTTAGTTCTAGCCTTCTGTGTTTTTCTTATCTGTTATCAGGCATTGTCATGTGTTGTGTGTGTGCGCGCTTGCGAGTGTGCGTGCACACGCGTGTGTGTGTGTGTGTGACGTGTCATTCATACAGGTTGATGATGCGTTTGTTCGCTTTGTGAAAACAATGAAAATCGGTTCACTTCACCCCTTTTGCAACCATATCTTATTTTAATGATGTTTGGGAGACAAGATAGACTTTCCTGGGGATTTTATGTGGCTAATATGTGCGTTTTTAGATATTTTAGTATTTCAAGGTGGGGGGGGTGAGTGCACCAAAGCATCATGGTCATTGTAGCAATCCAGTAAAACCAGGCATATAGTATAGAGCGCCGCAGTCCCGCCCCCTACCAAGGCCCAGGAAATGATTCTCCGTTCATTTTCCTCATAGACATTTCAAAAAGTATTTATTTAAAGACCTTTTAAGCCACCAACATGTGGTGTCCAAAATGCGGAAGTGCAAACGAGCGCTCTATGTCAAAGCCCAGATGCACGGGGTTTCCTCGTCTCAAACTCCACGGGTCCGCCTGCAGTACCCGCTCTTACCACTAGGGCCGAGCGCCTCAACGTTGGAGAGCCTCACTGCAGGGGGCTTGAGTAAAACCCTAGTCAAACACACAGGACTACATCATATGTCTGGCCGTATAGGGTGCAAATTTAAAATTGTGCTACACATAATATTAACATTGAGTGACCCGACTTTCTTCCAGCTGTGAAATTGACCCTTTTTAACCCATTCAGGCCTGACGTCGAAATTAAAAAAAAAAAATCTAAATTATGACAATTTTCTGAAAGATTTGAGGCACATTTTAACGATTTTTCAAAAATAGCAGACCTACAAGTTCATAGCACGCCACTCGGTGGCGTGCTATGAACTTGTAGATCTGCTATTTTTCAATAGCTAAATTATAACAAAATGGGTTAAGTCACTGCGTAATATTATTTTTTTTAGATTTCTTGAACCTAGCCGAGGCTCACAGAGACAGAGAAGTAAAGTCTTTCAGACACATAGAGGTCTGTGACATAATATGACGCCCACCAAATTATTAATCTCATTATCCCCATTGTTAATCCCATTACGCTGTTCTCCTTTTTGTCTATTAAGCAATGTCAAACTTTGCCTTGTCCATTTACATTGTTCTCTCTCTCTCTCTCTCTCTCTCTCTCTCTCTCTCTCTCTCTCTCTCTCTCTCTCTCTCTCTCTCTCTCTCTCTCTCTCTCTCTCTCCCCCTCTCTCTCTCTCTCTCTCTCTCTCTCTCTCTCTCTCTCTCCCCCTCTCTCTCTCTCTCTCTCCCTCTCCCTCTCCCTCTCTCTCTCCCGCCATCCAGGGTTTCCTCAGTAGGAGGCTGAAGGGCTCCATAAAGCGGACCAAGAGTCAGCCCAAACTGGACCGTAACTCCAGCTTCAGACACATCCTGCCTGGCTTCAGGAACGTGGACAATGACAGGTAGGATCGTGTTCCTGACACTGTGTGTGTGTGTGTGTGTGTGTGTGTGTGTGTGTGTGTGTGTGTGTGTGTGTGTGTGTGTGTGTGTGTGTGTGTGTGTGTGTGCGTGCGCGTGCGCGTGCGCGTGCACATGTGTGTGCGTGTGTGTGTGTGTGCGTGCACATGTGTGCGTGCGTGTAATTCAGTGCATGTTTTCATGGCTTGCTGTTGCCACGGACGGTTCTGAAATTATGTGTGCAAAACGATGGACATCTTTGTTTGTCATTTTTTGTAATGAAAACAGAGGTTTTATTTGAAACCTATGGCCATATCTTGCTGGATACAGTACATTGCTGATTTGATGGAGTTTTCTTACAATTCACACACACACACACACACACACACACACACACACACACACACACACACACACACACACACACACACACACACACACTTTCTTATAGACGGCTATAGATCAGAGTCGGTCCATAAAAACAGCGTCATTTTGCTCATTCCTGCTGGTCCCCATTTTTGCAGAGTCTAGTGTTTTAGCCTCTTTTTTTCTGTGTAAAGCAATGTCAAAATGTTGACCTCTCCCTTTACATCTGTTCTCTCTGTGTCTGTGTCTCTGGAGACAAACGCTCAACGGCTGTATTTCCTCTTTGGTCGAGCAAAATTGGCAATTTAAAAAAGTGGGAAAGGGGAGACATGGATGGAGGGCACTAAGGCAGAGGCGTGACTCTTTGGTAAAAAGAGTTTAGTTGGAGTACAAATATTGTTTTTAAATTATTGTTTAAAAAAAAAAGTCTTCTGAAAGAAGAAAGATTTGTGCCGCATTTTTAAGATTTTTCAAAAATAGCAGACCTACAATGAGACCTATGAGCTTGTAGATCTGCTATTTTTCAATAGCTAAAGTATAACATAATGCTTAGTTAAAACACCAAAAGGGGTTCCCGCCCAGATGATGTCCAAATGGAGGACTTAGAGGTTGTTTAAAAAGGGAATGTGTGCTATTTTAAAACATTATGAAGGCTGTACTGTTTTCTGTACCTGGTTCAGAAATCATGTTGCTCTGACTTCATTTATTTGTGGTGGTGTACAGTATAATGGTACAGTCTGTATCCTTTTCATACCGTCTCTATCGGGTGGAAACCCTGCATGTCCATAACTGTTACTTTTCAGGATTTAAATAAAAAATAAGCAAAAGTAGCAGATAGGGATGTCCCGACACACTTTTCCGATTCCGATCCGATCCCGATCATTTCTGTGTTAGCCGACACCGATACCAGTGTTGTGATCTCATGTTGTGTTTATTTAGCTATCTAGCTATATATCTCGTGTTGTGTTTATATAGCTATCTAGCTATATATCTCGTGTTGTGTTTATAGCAGACTCCTCACTCAAACGTGCACTTGCAGTTTGGGCAACTCCAAAGCAAACTCCACATGCCCCAACATTTTATTTACCTGCCATATGCATGGCTGAGGGAAGTAGGGGTCCTGGGGGGGCTGGAGCACCCCCTCCCCCCAGGCACAGCCCCCCCCTCGGACGGGAGGGGGAAAATAATAATAATTTTAATTAAAACAGATTTCTGTTACTAGGCTTAATAAATATGCTGTATCACAGTATCAGCACCTTATCCTGGTTAATTGCCTGTGTCAGTTTTCTCATGCGTGTGGAGAGGGAAAGTAAAAGGCACTTTTCTGCGTGAAATTGCGCGAAAATGCATTTTGCATTTTGCGGCGCGCGCTTACGCGCGCACACCCCCTACTGAACGTTCAGCACCTGCTACTGTAAACATCTTCCCGCGGCCCTGGCCATATATAGGGCAGTATTATGCGTGTCTTAAGTACCAGGTCTTATTACTTAACTTAAGACCTGGAGGCGTGGTCAATGCTGTTTGGACACTCAGTATAGGGACATCTGCAGATCAACAATCTCAAAACGCTCAAAACAATCGATCTGCGCCACATTTTGAGGTTGCGGATCTGCTACTTTTGATCAGTGTTGTAACTAACGCCCTTACATCACGTTACGTTACCTAACGGCGCTACTTTTTGCGTAACTTGTAACGGAGGCTTTACATTTCCCTATTCCATAACGGCCTTATAGTTATTGTCCGAGCGTTACCCGCGTTATAGCGTTATTATGTCAACGTATGATCCAAGTGAAAAGTGTCCCCATACAGCGCCGTGAGTCTGTCATACAGGCTCTGTGCTGACTGCTGCTGAGAGAGCTCTCTGTGTTGTACTGTGTTGACAGTTTCGTTTGTGCTCTCATACTAGCCTCTGAGCCCACATGGCTACGCACCCTAACTGAACAAAGCAGGTCGCAGAAGAGGTCATTGATTGGCTAACGTAGGGACAGATTTCAGGGTAAGCCAATCAGAGACAGTCTGACAGAGTAGGGCGGGTCTTTCGTATGGCTGTGGTAAACAGTTCTAAACTCAGACACACAAACCCTCGTAACGCATACACAGAAAACGCCGGTTGAACGAACATTATTACCACACGCTACAATGGCAAATACGGATGACAGCGAGATCGGATGCTTTGTGGGTTCGAAATACAAGCATTATTTGAGTACTTGCGGGTCAAGGAAATGTTTTAACATGCCATGGAGTGTCCCCGCTGTGTGTGATTCGATTCCCCGTACTGCCTTTATTATTACTGCTGCGTCCCTCCTGCGCAGCACAGTGCCTGACGTTAGCCGTGCGTTAGCCTTGCACACCGTTGCATGCAACCGGGGACCCGTGGCCACCTCCCCGGGCACAGTGATAGGGCTGCCCTCTCCCCCCCAGAAAAGCATTGAGGTGAAAATGCTAATTATGTGGCGGACAGAAAGCATTGTCCACAATGCAAATCTAAGAAAGCATCTTAAATCAGTCCATGAGCTAGGCTGCCTCACATCACCAAAACAGACAAAGATCGATTTTAAATCGCCACAGAGGCATGTCACCAAGAGTCAACTTGACAAAATGATTGCCACTTGCCAGGTATGTTGTTGAGGAAATGCTTCCCCTCAACGGTGGAGTCTGTTCCTTTCAGAGCACTGGTCAGCAAAATACTAGTGAAAGCAGGGCCAATGTGCAGAAATACATTTTCCAAATACCTGAACAGTGAATATTCTAAAATGGAAGATGAGCTCAAAAATACATTTGATGAATTAGAATATCTCTCTACCACTGCAAATAGGCCTATATGGACTCATTTTTTATTTGATTATTATTATTATTTTTCATATTGCAAATTTGCACAGCACCATTTGTTTTGAAGGCAAGTTGAGGCTACAATGCCTGTCAAAATTTCTGAACATGTTTTATTGTACCACTACATTTCATAATGTTAGGAGGGAGTTGTCTTTTCTCTTACTGTGCGGCAGAACAAAAAACCTTCTTTTAAATCGTTTTTTATATTATTATTTTTTAAAGTAAAGTAAAGTAACTTTTCAAGTTACTTTCATAAAGTAAAGTAAAGTAAAGTAACTTATCTAAAAAAAGTTACTTTTTTAGATAAGTAACTATAACTATAACTCTTTACTTTTTAAAAGTAACTTGAACAACACTGCTTTTGATGCTTTTGCGTGACGCTGTAGTGTGATCAAGTAGGGTGTTAATTTACGGAAAAATATTATATTTTTCTATATGAATAAATTATAATATCTCTCTCTCTCTCTCTCTCTCTCTCTCTCTCTCTCTCTCTCTCTCTCTCTCTCTCTCTCTCTCTCTCTCTCTCTCTCTCTGAGCCTATACTGTGTTTCCTGGTGATAAAGTCTTCAGTGCAGCAGGCACACACAGATCTGTAAATTGCAATGCCCAGCCATGTTTAAACACAGAAACACTCAGAGAACATAAAGTTACATGCAGAGAATAACTGTAATGCAAGAATGCACATGCACGTGCACGCACGCACGCACACACACACACACACACACACAAGCACGCGTATGTTCTTCGGTGTGAGTGTCAATTCTCTTGTCAGGCCGTGTCAAGGGACATGTGAGAAAGACTGTGTGTGTGTGTGTGTGTGTGTGTGTGTGTGTGTGTGTGTGTGTGTGTGTGTGTGTGTGTGTGTGTGTGTGTGTGTGTGTGTGTGTGTGTGTGTGTGTGTGTGTGTGTGTGTGTGTGTGTGTGTGTGTGTGTGTGTGTGTGTGCGCGTGCGTGCGCGAGAGAGAAAGACAGCGAAATTGTAAGACAGACAGACCGAGAGCAAGAGTGCGAGAGAGTAAAGCCTGGGTTTATACTTCGTCTTGCCACAGTGTCCCGCCCAAAACAAAACCCCGATCTACAAGCTCACAGCGCGTCCCGGCACGTACCCGTTGTGATCTTATAGATGGGGTATATGTGCGGCCGCGTGACACCGCAATACGATGACGCATACATTAGGCGTAATTTGCAGTGAGAGCTGTCAGTGACTTGCCATGTCAAACTCCAGGGCTAGCCTTCCCCATGCATCGAACCAAAAAAAGTGTGTGTGTGTGTGTGTGTGTGTGTGTGTGTGTGTGTGTGTGTGTGTGTGTGTGTGTGTGTGTGTGTGTGTGTGTGTGTGTGTGTGTGTGTGTGTGTGTGTGTGTGTGTGTGTGTGTGTGTGTGTGTGTGCGTGAAGAAGACGTGACACTGGGGAATTGACAGCGGAGGAGGGGATGACAGGGATGGAGAGAACGAGAGGAAGGAGAGTCTCCCATGCTGGGAGCAGATGTGTGCAGATGCACACAGCCTTGCATGCAGTATTAGACATGCTATCCAACAGTGGTTCTCACTTTATTTATTTTTTCTGAAGGAAAAGGACCCCCAAATTGGTATGTGTTTGGCCTGCCAGGGACCCCCCGAAGAGAAGATTTGTGTGTTGTCAAAATAATCAATATATTTTTTGAGTGGTGCTGTGCAGTAATTTCGTAACAGGGAGGAACACCATTGTATTATAATACTATGGAGGCTACACCTTCCAATTATTTACATGTATTCCTAACTCAAATGATATGCTTTATTTATTAATATAACCTACTGGATTACAAGTCACTCAAACACACTGGACTATATTCCATGATGCATAGGATTGATTGATTGATTGATTGGTTAATTGACCGACCGACTGACTGACTGACTAACTGACATTTTTACTAACTAAAATGCACATGTGTCTGGACATGTCAAAAAGGTAAAACACCAAAAATGCTCGTACAAGACAGCTAAAATAGCAAAATGCACTATAGGTAGTGTGAATGGAACCTGTTACAACTCAACTACGGTAATTCATACAGTAGTTTTAATGAGGTCCAGCTGCTATTCAGCCATGTAGGTCTTCATGGAGGACTTGTAAAATGCAGTACAATGTGCAGGTGCGTGCGTGCGTGCGTGCACATGGCTCCCAGTGGATACCATTAACCAAGATGGCACTGCATGGCAGTAGCTCTGTGTGTGTGTGTGTGTGTGTGTGTGTGTGTGTGTGTGTGTGTGTGTGTGTGTGTGTGTGTGTGTGTGTGTGTGTGTGTGTGTGTGTGTGTGTGTGTGTGTGTGTGTGTGTGTGTGTGTGTGTGTGTGTGTGTGTGTGTGTGTGTGTGTGTGTGTGTGTGTGTGTGTGTGTGTGTGTGTGCAGTATAGTAGCCCAGAGCGTCCATTCTCAGGAGAAAGCCATGCATGGCGTAGAGTAGATAAGCTTGCAGCTCTATTCATCACATGCTGGACACCCACCGACCAGTCTTCTGGACAGCTGTGCACAGTCAACACCACGTGTATGTACACATGTTGTACAGTATCACATCCACACGCATACTGTATACTGGCATATACTGGACAATGTGCACACAGACACACACATTAAAGGAGAATTCCATGCTAGAAGGCTTTCTTACCTTTATTTGTAGTTGTTACGTCCCCACCAAAGAGGTCCAGGTGTTATGTTGTGCAAAAGCGCATTATTGGCTATTTCCCCTACCATAAGCCCTCCATGAATTACATTGAATTGCATTTAATTGATTTTTTTTAAATATATCCTCTCTTCATAATGTAAATAGTATCCCAAGCGGCACACTTTACTACTTATTTCGATGGAAATAAGTGAATTAGCACAAAAACCCAACCCCCATTGAGGGCTTATACTAGGGGAAATAGCCAATAATGCACCTTTGCACAAAATAACACCTGGACCTCTTTGGTGGGGACGTAACAACTACAAATAAAGGTAAGAAAGCCTTCTAGCATGGAATTCTCCTTTAACGGGTCAGCACCATATATGGACCATGGGCATACATGGGCATACATGGGCATACATGTAAATGACAACAACAATAATCTTGTTCACTGTGATACCGGTTAATCTTTTACTTGACTTGACTATATCTATTTTTCAATACCTTTTATATTTTCACTTCATTACTCTCAAATCTATCTAAAATATTGTATATTAACCCATTTAGGACTGGAACGCATCTGTGTCGCTTTAGCTTTCAATCACATTAAAGGAGAATTCCATGCTAGAAGGCTTTCTTACCTTTATTTGTAGTCGTTACGTCCCCAACAAAGAGGTCCAGGTGTTATTTTGTGCAAAAGTGCATTATTGGCTATTTCCCCTAATATAAGCCCTCAATGGGGGTTGGGTTTTTGTGCTAATTCTCTTATTTCCATCGAAATAAGTTGTCAAGCTGTTTTTCTTTGGATTTCTTTTATTGTCTCTGTTTTTGTTATGTATTTTTGTTTTCTTGCATTCACATTTCTGTTTGATTTCTGTTTCATTGTTCATGTTTCATTTTTTGAAATAAAAACAAAGAAATAAGTAGTAAAGTGTGCCGCTTGGGATACTATTTACATTATGAAGAGAGGATATATAGAAAATAATTTGATATTGAGCGATGGAAATAAGCGAATTAGCACAACACCCCAATGCCCCATTCAATTAAATTCATTGAACAACATATTTTCTGGTCTGGGGCCAAATACAGATAATTATGTGGGTCCTTGACATGAAATAGTTTGAGAAACATTGGTTATTCAGAAAACTGTCGTGATTTTAGAAGACATTTTGTATAATCTGACCTCGAAGTCCAAATGGATTTATACCTGAGCAGAACAGCCACTGCCTAAAACCAAGGGCATCATCCAGAGGCAGCGCACCTGCTTCTCCTTCTCACTCCTGTATTGGCATTCTTCCGCCCCTAGAACTGTAGCCTCGGAAACCCAGACGTTTTTATTTCCAGGGAGAGAAACAAAAGTCCATGGGGCCGAGTCCACTTCAATTCGGCATAGAGTAGCGCAAACGTTGATCACTCTCTGCTGATTTCTGATCGTCTGCACCTTTGTTAAATTGACGCACACGTGTACACACACACACTCACACACTCCTCTCTCTCTCTCTGTGCCATAGAAAGCATAGGTGGACCCCAGGCTACTAGAACAGTGGTTCTCAAACTTTTTCATGTCAAGGACCTCTAAATCTACATTTATTAGCCCGCGGACCCCCATTTGAAAATACATGCCAGGGACCCCAATAAGAGAAGATTTGTACGGTTCTAGCAGTGTTTCTCAACCATTTTAATTCGAAGCACCCCCAGTTGGACATGCATTAGGCTACGGACCCCTATATTTAATGGCATTTTTTTGTATCTCTGGGACCCCAATTTTTATCGTAAAATCAATGTTAATTTAACTCTGAGGGTGTTCAAATGGAACCAAATGGATCCGTTAGGGTCCGTTTGGTTCCATTTGTACACTCTCTGAGTTCCAGACCCATGAGGGTCCATTTAGTTCTTAACTATATCATTTAGGTGGGGACTCCTGGAACTCCCTCAAGGACACCTGGGGGTCCCCGGACCCCACTTTGGGAACAGTAGAAATCCAGTTCGTTTGTCATTTGAGCACACCCATCGCAAAGTGCACCTCTGTTCCTTATGCAGACGCAATTAAGGGAGGCTCTCGCAAAGAACAGGAGGAAATAATAAGCATGGCTGATTAACATAATCCGTTGGATTTTCTACTAACATTCACTCAGTTTCGACGGCCGGTTGCATAATGGCATTTCTCCCTCTCCACCTCTAAAAAGCAGTTGGTAAAAATTGTGGTCGATAGGTCTCAAACGTGCACTGTAAGTGAATCAAGAAAACGCGCACGCACGCACGCACGCACGCACGCACACTGCCCACAGGAAATGCAATAATGACTCCAAGAAATCAAAGACAGTTCTAACCTCCTACACAATCGCATCCGTCAATTATTACTACTTGCAACTCTAGCCTGAACTATCAGGCAAACAAGTTTACCCACACACAACATTCCACATGCCAAAGGAGACTCTTTATGTCTCCATATGGAACCAGTGTTTGTCATCGGATCATTGCCTTATAGGGACGCCACCACATTTGATTTTGCCAATCAATGTGTAGTCTGAGTCTACCATAGATTGGAGAAAATTGTATTGTATTAATTTTAAGAAGGTGACATATAGTGCTGCTTTAAAGCAAAAAATAAATCTGCAT
>NW_027638551.1:15000-24690 GCF_951216825.1 Electrona antarctica
GAGACCCCTCCGCTCCGCCTGCCTCTCTCTCCTGCAAGCACGCACACACACAGGCTGTCAACATTAGCTTTAGCAGGCATTAGCATGGTGCAAAAGTAACTGGTGTGTTTGTCTCCCGAAACTGTTCAGTTCAGCCTGCATGAACAGCGCTCGAGCGCTCGGTTTCTGCCCCCTCAATGTCGTAACTCTTCTATGAGTTGGCTCTGGGTCAAACCACCGCGATGGGAAATGGCTGTGAATGTGCGTGGCAATGGAATTGGCCAATGCGAACTCTATAATCGTAATACTTTGGCACAAACCAACTATTGGCGAAGAACAATATTGATGTAACTAAGAGTTTCGATGAGTTAGCTATATTTTATATACAGAGATTGAGAAGGAATAAGCAAAATCGTGAGGCGACAATTCCTCCTCCTCCGCTGTTTCTCTTCTCCTGAGGAGATCACAGTGGGCGGTGGCTTCCAGGCGTGTGTGTGTGTGTGTGTGTGTGTGTGTGTGCGTGTGCGTGTGTGTCTGAGCCAATGGCGCGAGGGGAGGCAGTGTTGCCAGGTCCGCGAATTATAAGCGAGTTGGAGTGTGTGTAAGTAGTGTGTTGAAAGGTGTTTTTTGTGGGCTTTTGAAATATGCGGACTTGGCAACACTAGCAGAAAGATCTACCGGTCGACTAGCGGTGTCGTAAGTTTCCAGGGCTAATACTGACCAGCCACCTTCTATGAAGGCTGCTGGTAAAAAGTGTGTCTCTCTGTCTCTGTATGTCTGTCTCTCTGTCTCTGTCTCTGTCTGTCTCTGTCTCTGTCTCAGTCTCAGTCTCTGTCTCAGTCTCAGTCTCAGTCTCTCTCTCTCTGTCTCTGTCTCTGTCTCTGTCTCTGTCTCTGTCTCTGTCTCTGTCTCTGTCTCTCTCTCTCTCTCTCTCTCTCTCTCTCTCTCTCTCTCTCTCTCTCTCTGTCTTGTTTGTGCAGAGGGTTCTCTGATGGATCTCGTACTTGTCATTGTCTCATTGTAAACAATGCACTCATGCACATTGTTTACTTATTGTGTGATTTGTGCAGTGTTTTACGACGGCATGAAGTTGATACTGTCTCTGTCCAGTTATGATGCGTAGATTGTGTACATTGTTACGTAAACTGTAAGGCATCACCAGGCCAGGTAGTAGAACTCGGTGGCGCGCTATGAGCTTGTAGATCTGCTATTTTTCAATAGCTAAATTATAACAATGTTTAAAACACCAAAAGGGGTTCCCGCCCAAAATGGGTTAGTGTACACCCTGGGCAAGACCTACGCTGAAAAGACTATCAGCGGAAGTGGCGGAAGTGTTGCGTGTAAGATAACTACGTCACGCAGTGCGGCTGTGTTTACTAGTCCCCACCCAATGATCATTTCAGCGGGAATACATTTTCGGGAACACAACGCTGCGATTGGTCAAAAAACGTTAACTTCCGGGGGCCTTTCGATAGCTTCTCTGCCTTAGGTTGTGACCAGGCTCTTCTTTTTCGCAGTTAAGTGAGCCTGGGACCGAGGCTAGTTAGTGTAGCAAGATATCCTACTACAATATTACACATTATAATACCATTTCATATGCTGGCCGGGTGAAGATGAAAATCTTTTGTTAGCGTTTTGCACAGCGATTGTAATTTACCACACCACAACAAATGCAACGAGCCAATTGAGCTTGGTTATAAGCTCAATTGACCCAAACTGAACGAATAATGTGCTATACACTACAGTACATAAAACTATTATTGTATTTTAGTAGCTTGTTGTAATGTAGATGTTCATTTGGAAAGAAATGCATTATCCATTGATAATTCTAGCAACTGCATCCTCCAATGTATCACTCGTTTTTGGACTAGTCACTATCCAATTGCAGGAGTCGTAACAATTAGGTGGAGGTGCATTTTGTGACAGACAGACAGACAGACAGACAGACAGACTTATTCTCAAAATCATTGAGAACCAACCCCTGCTCTTAACTGAAAAAGACCGGCCCGCACACGTTTACACTGCAGTGTAAGTCCACACACATACTGGGCTTTGACCCAGTCTCATTAAGCCATCAAATAAGTTGGTGTTGCTATGGTGACAGCCAACCCCCGAGTGCTAATACTGTACTCAGCCACCATTATCTGCTGCAACACACCTGCACTCAAAACATACATTATGTCATTGCTGTCGGGCAGAAAACCTCTCATCTCCATATTTTTTTACCTTTTGTGTTAAATTAACCCATTTTAGGCGGGATTTTGGTGTTTTAAACATTATGTTATAATTTAGCTATTGAAAAATAGCAGATCTACAAGCTCGTAGCGCGCCACCGAGTGGCGCGCTACGAGCTTGTAGGTCTGCTATTTTTGAAAAATCGTGAAAATATTTATTTCAGAAAATTGGAGGATTTAGAAGATTTTAAAAAAATGTTGAGGTCAGGCCTAAATAGGTTAAATACGCTGCTTGATCGTACCACGGCGTCACACAGAAGCATCAATAGTGGCAGATGTATACGCTTGAAATGGGTCCCGTCTTGGAGGTTGAAGATCTGCTACTTTTTGCTGTTTTCAAATTTGAATCCTGAAACGTAACCGTTTTGGACATAATGAGTTTTCCGCCTGACATAGATGATATACACCACTCTCTGACACAGTGAGTGACTCAGTGACTATACAATATAAAGCATAGCTTTTTGTTAGAGAAGATACTTGAGATTAAAGTCTGACCCTGTCATCTTTTCCTCGCTTTCTTTTCCACGTCTTAGAGTACAACTCCTCCTGTCCTGGTTGAAGTAAAGATGGCAAGATGAGACAGCTCTCTCTCTCTCTCTCTCTCTCTCTCTCTCTCTCTCTCTCTCTCTCTCTCTCTCCCGCTCCCTCTCTCCCCCCCCCCCCCCCCCCCCCCCCCTCTCTCTCTCTCTCTCTCTCTCTCTCTCTCTCTCTCTCTCGACTGAGTCACTGTCATGGTGACACACACACACACACACACACACACACAAAGGCAGAACTTAAATCTAAAGGATGTCCTAGCTTTCTTTCAGAAGCCCACTCTGACAAGGAGGAGGATGGTGAGAGAGACATGGATGGGGAAGGAGAAGGAGAGAGGACAGGAACATAGAAGGGAGGAGGGGGAAGGTTGCAAACAAAAACATAAAATAATAAAAAAATGAGACAGAAATGTGATTCTGGTAGTAATCCAGCCACATATCGAGGAAACCATGTAGTATGTCCAAAAACGTTCCTTTTCAGGAACGTTCCAATCAATACAGCGTATGTATGATTTAGTCACAAACTCTTTTCATTGGTTAAAAAGTAATCAAAGTCAAAGTCATGCGATTTGTCACACATGTCAACGCAGTGAAATTTGTTCTCCGCATTTGACCCATCTCTTGGAGCGGTGAGCCGCAGCCAAGGAGCGGTGAGCTGCAGCCGTGCCGCGCTCGGGAATCATTTGATTAGTTGATTTGACCCCCCCAATCCAACAATTTACTCTTCATGTGACCACCGCGCTCTGACTTTAGGTGCGTTACCCGTTCAAATCATATCAAATAAATAACGGTAAACACCATTTCAATAATTTATTCTTGCATTTTGAACAGGAGACAAACGTTTCGGCTATCCAGCCTTCATCAGTGTCAATCCAACCCTTTGATGCTGAGTGCCAAGCAGGGAGGCATTGGGTCACTTTCTTCAGTCAGTCTTGGGTATGACCCGGCCAGGGATCGAACCCCGACCTCCCAGTTTCAGGGCGAACACTCTAACCACAAGGCCACTGTCCTACAACATGAAATTCAACTGTTCAAATTTGTTGGGTGTTTTTTGCGCTTCCCTATGTGTTTTCTATCCCCACAAATATGCAAATTTTGAACAATCAGGTTTTCTCATAATATAGCGCTTTTATGGAAATTGCTCTCAGGAACAGCTCAACTGATTTGGTCATATGCGTGACGTCATCTGTACGCCCTACTTTGTATTCCCCCTCTTCAGTCTTCACTTCCAAATTTGCATTTCCACTGTGTTTACAATGTCAGCCACTGTTGATTTTCCAAGCTGGCATGGAATGGAAACAAGCCTGGGTTTATCTAGCATTAGTATTAATAATGACTCGAAGATTAAATCATTTGCATATTATCAGCTCCCCCACTACATCAGGACATTGTGGTACTGTAGCTAAAACTACTTTAGAAGCAAAACAGAAATGACATGGACTGGTTATATCAGAGTGATGGCTCAAACCATTAGTAATACGTTTGGAGGGACATAAACAATATGCTATTAAATATTAAAAACAGTTTTAAAATGCAGGTTGTAGCTCCTATTAAACCCACAGACCTCATTCAACCTGATGTCTATTTTGGGGGATGTTATTACAGTAAAAAACATTGCCATGTTACAAACTGACAGTATAAAATGGGACATTCACTTATTTGATTCATTTCGTAAAAGAAATGGAAAATATGGATATAGAAGGTTTCTAGCCGACAGTGACGACGTCCAACGCAGAAAGTTGTTTATGTCCATAAACTCGTAATTAGTCTTGGATTTTTCATACTTCACTACAGTCTGTGAACTCTTCAACCTGGTTGGCAGTGTGTAATACAGCAGGAACAATAATACTACTAAAACACCATAATGTTTACACATGTTGTGTTAATTGTTTATAGGAATCGGCACTAATGTCCTTTTCATACTATTTCACAAATCAGTCGTGAGAATTAGTTTCGGTTTAATCCATGGGGACGAGCAGTCAGGGGCAAACAAACCAGTAACTGAACTAAGCTTGTTCCTTCTTGTCCTTAACTAGGTCAGACCACACCAGTAGAGCTCCTCTCCACCACCGCCACAGGAGTGCTACATAACTCCCCTCTCTCTCTGTCTCTCTCCCTCCCTCTCCCTCTCCTCTGTGTCCGTCATCAAAGTTGACTGTCTTCTTTCTTTGGAGTTTGCCAAAGTTTCAGTAGGGATAAAACATATCCCCACCGGGGATTTAAAACATATATACAGTTCAGTCAGACAACTCACGAATAGATTTACCAATATTTATTACAGAATGAGTAATGAGTGTGCATATGATAATTGACTGCTGGATTTCTCCCTGCTCTGCAAGATTAAGCAACAACATAAACATTAAGAGCAGGGAGATAGATATACAATAACCCCCCATGGGAAACATAAATAGCAGAGCCCACCGGTGGTGCTGGGGTGGTGGTGGGAAAAAAACATCACATACAACCAGGGACCATATGCAGAGGAAGGCAGGAAGAGCATGCAGACTGGTGAGCTTAAGTAGCCCGCCCAATTGGTCAGCTGACTGCCGCATCGGCGAATGACGTGAGGGACTTGCACACACTTGTACACCCCCACATAGTAATGCAGCATGTTAACCCCTTGAGTATAGTATGTGCCTTTGAGCATGGCATGAACCCCCTTGAGGTTGTCTGAATGAACTAACTCTGCGACTTTGAGCATGGCATGAACCCCCTTGAGGTTGTCTGAATGAACTAACTCCGCGAGCTACGTCTCATTATTTGGGCATGGATTTCCTCCCTCTTTGGGTAGTGCTGCTTGACACAATAGTGACAATTGGATACAATTTAGGCATTTAGCAGACAAAACAAATGAATACATACAGGATGAAAGCTTCTTCCTTGTATGAATACATTTCCGTTCATTATTACGCATTTTCTGTTCTTATAAGCTCACAACGTGCGATGGGCTGTACTGAGCTTTTCTTTTCTTTTTTTCACTTGTTGTTTTTATTGTATAGACAATACATTTGATATACAAGCATCATATAGCATCATTCAGTTCTCAGTACAAAATTGTCTCCCCCAAGGAGACAGCAGCAGCATTGAAAGTAACACATTTTGAAAAATAATAATAATCATAAATAATAATACTAGCAATAATAATAAAGTGAAGAAATGTAAACATGAAAGACAACATCTGATCGAGTAGTTCAGTCAACAGACATGAAAGAGAAAAAATAAAGAAAATAAATAAAGAAAAGGAAAGAGGGGAAGGGGGGGTCCATCAATCAAAGAGTACGATAAATAGTATATGCGAGTTACAGAACGTACCATACATATTTTTATAAATACTGTCACAATCTACCCACATATTTTACAATCATATCACATTAAACATTCATGATCTCTTTGTAGAAATACATCTTTGTAATGTTAAATATCGATGCGTGCGAAGGGCGTCCATTTCTTAATAAATTGCTCATTTTGTAGCCTCACCAAATAAGTAATTTCTTCCATGTCTCTAATTTCTTTTACTTTATTCAGCCATTGTTCGTGGGTTGGAGGGTGTTTTCCTAGCCAATTTATTGTGATAGTCTTTTTGGCCGCTGTTAACAATATCTGGAGGAGGTACACCTTTTTCCTACCTTCAAACCCAGTCGGCACCACTCCTAGAATAGCTGTCGTGAAATCTTGTGGTCGTACTGAGCTTTTTTTTAATTCATTTTTTGAATATCCGAAGTATAAAAAGATGGTTAACTAATTTTGGGCGGGAACCCCTTTTGGTGTTTTAAACATTATAATTTAGTTATAATTTAGCTATTGAAAAATAGCAGATCTACAAGCTCACATAGCGCACCACCGAGTGGCGCACTATGAACTTGTAGGTCTGCTATTTTTGAAAAATCGTGAAAATGTGCCTGAAATCGACTCAGAAAACTGTCAGGATTTAGAAGACATTTTTAAAATTTCTACGTCAGGTCTAAATGGGTTAAAGCTGGTTCAACTGTTACTGGTTTTTCTGGGGACCCCCTGGAACCCCTTCAATGTCCCCTGGGTGGGGGGGGGGGGCCCGGACACTGCTTTGAGACCCACTGATTTAGGGTGTTTTGCGAGAATCACGGTTTATGCTGTGACAAAGAGTGTCGCGGGACGTGAGTCGTCAAACACAACACATTGTCACTGAAGAAAGTGTCACGACGGCACCGACAGTTCCTTTTCAGCTGTAAATGAGTTCTTTATTTTTCATCGCAATAACAAGGCACCAATTTATCACTGAAGCATAACGCAGCCAGGACTCACCGAGCACTATCTGGAGTGTCACAACGTCAGCGAACAATCTCTTTATCGTGTGTGTGTGTGTGTGTGTGTGTGTGTGTGTGTGTGTGTGTGTGTGTGTGTGTGTGTGTGTGTGTGTGTGTGTGTGTGTGTGTGTGTGTGTGTGTGTGTGTGTGTGTGTGTGTGCGCGTGCGCGTGTGGGCGTGCGTGCGCGTGTGTGTGTGTGCACGTGTGCACCGTGTATTGAACGAATGTAACGTATCAACAAATACTTGTGAGTGACTCAAATCCTAACTAAATTGGATCCATCCTGTGTACTTGTATAGTAGCCGTTTTGGACATACAAGGTCTCTGGGGCTCCATCCATTAGAGCGCATTACCCAAATAGAGGATGATGATGATGATGAAGAGGGAGGGAGGCCGGCCCTCAGCCACACTTTGGCCCCAGTCAGCTCACAGCTTTACCCCGACCGGGTTACATCTCAGCCAGACAACTAGACACTAGCAGCTGGGCAGGTGTCAAATCGAGGACCCTGCTGCTTTCGTGGAGCTAAATGCACTAATGTGTCAGTGCAGGACTGCATGGGGCAGAGCACACACACACGCAGGCTCTCACAGACACAGACATGTGGCCATAGGCTAATAGACAAGGGAGATTGAATTCCAGTGTGCAGACACGGTTGCTGTGGGCTGGATTATATAGCCTCGTACTGTCCAAAAGCGTTACAGTATAGTTATTATTTAGTCACCAGCTCTCTAGTTTTTTTCTGAAATAGTAAAAAACAGCAGATTTAGTAATATTAGCACGACACTATTATGCGATGACCGTAGGGCGTTTCATTTTTGAAGAAGCATAAGAAGTTGAAATATGGGGAATTGGAGACATTCTATTTTGTTTTATTGGTTATACAATATACAGCATACAGTATAGCTTAGCTGACCTGAGAAGTTTAGCTTTGATTGATTGATTGATTGAATATTTTATTAGACAGAAATGTACAGTACAGTTTGAGTACAGTCAAACACTTAGCACCAAACAAAAGTCCTTAAGCGGTCTTGTTTCCATTCGGGTCATGTATTCAGTTCATGAACATAACATAAAACAACGGCTGCTTCTCATGCCAAATACCTTCTTTTCCAATATTTTTCAGCCCACACGGTGTCTTCCTGTTCTTGCCTGCCTGCTTATTTGAATTCTGCCAGCTCTGTTGCTTTCTCTCAGGGGGCTTGTCTCTCCACAGGCATCCCTCCCTTCTGTATGGTTCTTCTATTTGGGCCTGCAGTGGGGAAGCTGTGAGATTTGGCTGTAATAATAATAATAATTGATCTGTATGAGTTGGAGTATGAGATCTCAGATGTGCATACTGAGCTGTGTGTCTCCCAAACATACAGTACAGCATAGGATTGCAACCAAAGGTTTTTATTTCATACAATTTCTTTCAAAAGATTGTTCCAGAAATGTCAAACATTTCTAAACATATATATAAGATCGACATAAGCTCACAACGCGTCGCATCGTGAGAACGTTCTGAGCTAAGGTTGGGGTCCCAGGGGAGACCCCCAAAAGATTGTCTGGAGCTGAAATAAGTTTGGGATCCTCTATAGTTCCTGGAACATGAGATGCTACTGTATGCCGTCTCTTCTCCAGTCACAACAGAGGAGGCTGTGGAGCATGCAGGCAGGGTGCCTCTCACACAATCCTCTCAGCCATACCTTTACTGTGACGCCAGTATACCCAAGGCACACTCCACCACCACCACCATCTCTCTCTCCTGGCATGAGGGAGATGCCAGCCAGCCATGGCTGCCTGTTGGGGCTCTTCTCCACTCGGCTGTGTCAGGGAGGAACAGGCACGGAGGTCTCAGAGGAGACAATATCCCTAGAAGGCCTTCCCCTCCCCCCCCCTTGCGCGCACGCACGCACGCACGCACGCACGCACGCACGCACGCACGCACGCACGCACGCACGCACGCACGCACGCACGCACGCACGCACGCACGCACGCACGCACACACACACACACACACACACACACACACACACACACACACACACACACACACACACACACACACACTCTCCTGGCAATACCTGCCACATTACTGTAACCCCCACCCTGTAGTGTAGCTGACGGCAGTGGAAGGTACCTTTAAAAAAAATGTATATATATATATATAACGCCACAAACATAAGAGGACTTGTGGAGGAACAAGGAGGAGTGCATGTGGCAGAGGAAAAACTGGAGAACATACTGTACACTATACTGTACAGAAATCACATTCTCTGGAGGCAATTACAGTCATACTGCTTATCAACGTTGGGTATCAATTTGGGAGCAACCTGACATATGGAAGTTTGAGAACCATTGGCCTGTTGCTGGGAGTCTTGAAATGAATTAAGGTTGAACGTCACTGCGTTAAGGCAGGGGTTCTCAACGTTTTTTGTTGGGGACCCCCGGAAATGCTTTGGCAATGTCTCGCGACCCCCGCTTCGCCCCCTCCCCACCCCCAATACAAATTGACTGCTACAATAACCTTAATAATAGAGAGAATATATACTAAAACCATATATAATCATTAAGGAAAGTTTATGCATGCACTATGTGTACTGTGTAAACTTTCAATTTCCATTTTCCAGCCATTCATTTGCACACAAAAAAGAGAGAAATGTTGTGTTTGTTTTTT
>NW_027638550.1:0-135455 GCF_951216825.1 Electrona antarctica
TTTCACAGCGAAATAAGCCCAGTTTGGCCCTGTTCACTTTTGCTTAGCAGAGTCTGTATCTTCAAAACTAGACACTCTGCAGGCCTATAAGCTTGGCTGGGGGCAGAGAAGCAGAGTCTGAGCAGCTACAGGAAGGATGGAGGGGTTCAGACAAGGTTTTCAACTCCGTGCCTAAATGTCACTTTCACAGCGAAATAAGCCCAGTTTGGCCCTGTTCACTTTTGCTTAGCAGAGTCTGTATCTTCAAAACTAGACACTCTGCAGGCCTATAAGCTTGGCTGGGGGCAGAGAAGCAGAGTCTGAGCAGCTACAGGAAGGATGGAGGGGTTCAGACAAGGTTTTCCAACTCCGTGCCTAAATGTCACTTTCACAGCGAAATAAGCCCAGTTTGGCCCTGTTCACTTTTGCTTAGCAGAGTCTGTATCTTCAAAACTAGACACTCTGCAGGCCTATAAGCTTGGCTGGGGGCAGAGAAGCAGAGTCTGAGCAGCTACAGGAAGGATGGAGGGGTTCAGACAAGGTTTTCCAACTCCGTGCCTAAATGTCACTTTCACAGCGAAATAAGCCCAGTTTGGCCCTGTTCACTTTTGCTTAGCAGAGTCTGTATCTTCAAAACTAGACACTCTGCAGGCCTATAAGCTTGGCTGGGGGCAGAGAAGCAGAGTCTGAGCAGCTACAGGAAGGATGGAGGGGTTCAGACAAGGTTTTCCAACTCCGTGCCTAAATGTCACTTTCACAGCGAAATAAGCCCAGTTTGGCCCTGTTCACTTTTGCTTAGCAGAGTCTGTATCTTCAAAACTAGACACTCTGCAGGCCTATAAGCTTGGCTGGGGGCAGAGAAGCAGAGTCTGAGCAGCTACAGGAAGGATGGAGGGGTTCAGACAAGGTTTTCCAACTCCGTGCCTAAATGTCACTTTCACAGCGAAATAAGCCCAGTTTGGCCCTGTTCACTTTTGCTTAGCAGAGTCTGTATCTTCAAAACTAGACACTCTGCAGGCCTATAAGCTTGGCTGGGGGGCAGAGAAGCAGAGTCTGAGCAGCTACAGGAAGGATGGAGGGGTTCAGACAAGGTTTTCCAACTCCGTGCCTAAATGTCACTTTCACAGCGAAATAAGCCCAGTTTGGCCCTGTTCACTTTTGCTTAGCAGAGTCTGTATCTTCAAAACTAGACACTCTGCAGGCCTATAAGCTTGGCTGGGGGCAGAGAAGCAGAGTCTGAGCAGCTACAGGAAGGATGGAGGGGTTCAGACAAGGTTTTCCAACTCCGTGCCTAAATGTCACTTTCACAGCGAAATAAGCCCAGTTTGGCCCTGTTCACTTTTGCTTAGCAGAGTCTGTATCTTCAAAACTAGACACTCTGCAGGCCTATAAGCTTGGCTGGGGGCAGAGAAGCAGAGTCTGAGCAGCTACAGGAAGGATGGAGGGGTTCAGACAAGGTTTTCCAACTCCGTGCCTAAATGTCACTTTCACAGCGAAATAAGCCCAGTTTGGCCCTGTTCACTTTTGCTTAGCAGAGTCTGTATCTTCAAAACTAGACACTCTGCAGGCCTATAAGCTTGGCTGGGGGCAGAGAAGCAGAGTCTGAGCAGCTACAGGAAGGATGGAGGGGTTCAGACAAGGTTTTCCAACTCCGTGCCTAAATGTCACTTTCACAGCGAAATAAGCCCAGTTTGGCCCTGTTCACTTTTGCTTAGCAGAGTCTGTATCTTCAAAACTAGACACTCTGCAGGCCTATAAGCTTGGCTGGGGGCAGAGAAGCAGAGTCTGAGCAGCTACAGGAAGGATGGAGGGGTTCAGACAAGGTTTTCCAACTCCGTGCCTAAATGTCACTTTCACAGCGAAATAAGCCCAGTTTGGCCCTGTTCACTTTTGCTTAGCAGAGTCTGTATCTTCAAAACTAGACACTCTGCAGGCCTATAAGCTTGGCTGGGGGCAGAGAAGCAGAGTCTGAGCAGCTACAGGAAGGATGGAGGGGTTCAGACAAGGTTTTCCAACTCCGTGCCTAAATGTCACTTTCACAGCGAAATAAGCCCAGTTTGGCCCTGTTCACTTTTGCTTAGCAGAGTCTGTATCTTCAAAACTAGACACTCTGCAGGCCTATAAGCTTGGCTGGGGGCAGAGAAGCAGAGTCTGAGCAGCTACAGGAAGGATGGAGGGGTTCAGACAAGGTTTTCCAACTCCGTGCCTAAATGTCACTTTCACAGCGAAATAAGCCCAGTTTGGCCCTGTTCACTTTTGCTTAGCAGAGTCTGTATCTTCAAAACTAGACACTCTGCAGGCCTATAAGCTTGGCTGGGGGCAGAGAAGCAGAGTCTGAGCAGCTACAGGAAGGATGGAGGGGTTCAGACAAGGTTTTCCAACTCCGTGCCTAAATGTCACTTTCACAGCGAAATAAGCCCAGTTTGGCCCTGTTCACTTTTGCTTAGCAGAGTCTGTATCTTCAAAACTAGACACTCTGCAGGCCTATAAGCTTGGCTGGGGGCAGAGAAGCAGAGTCTGAGCAGCTACAGGAAGGATGGAGGGGTTCAGACAAGGTTTTCCAACTCCGTGCCTAAATGTCACTTTCACAGCGAAATAAGCCCAGTTTGGCCCTGTTCACTTTTGCTTAGCAGAGTCTGTATCTTCAAAACTAGACACTCTGCAGGCCTATAAGCTTGGCTGGGGGCAGAGAAGCAGAGTCTGAGCAGCTACAGGAAGGATGGAGGGGTTCAGACAAGGTTTTCCAACTCCGTGCCTAAATGTCACTTTCACAGCGAAATAAGCCCAGTTTGGCCCTGTTCACTTTTGCTTAGCAGAGTCTGTATCTTCAAAACTAGACACTCTGCAGGCCTATAAGCTTGGCTGGGGGCAGAGAAGCAGAGTCTGAGCAGCTACAGGAAGGATGGAGGGGTTCAGACAAGGTTTTCCAACTCCGTGCCTAAATGTCACTTTCACAGCGAAATAAGCCCAGTTTGGCCCTGTTCACTTTTGCTTAGCAGAGTCTGTATCTTCAAAACTAGACACTCTGCAGGCCTATAAGCTTGGCTGGGGGCAGAGAAGCAGAGTCTGAGCAGCTACAGGAAGGATGGAGGGGTTCAGACAAGGTTTTCCAACTCCGTGCCTAAATGTCACTTTCACAGCGAAATAAGCCCAGTTTGGCCCTGTTCACTTTTGCTTAGCAGAGTCTGTATCTTCAAAACTAGACACTCTGCAGGCCTATAAGCTTGGCTGGGGGCAGAGAAGCAGAGTCTGAGCAGCTACAGGAAGGATGGAGGGGTTCAGACAAGGTTTTCCAACTCCGTGCCTAAATGTCACTTTCACAGCGAAATAAGCCCAGTTTGGCCCTGTTCACTTTTGCTTAGCAGAGTCTGTATCTTCAAAACTAGACACTCTGCAGGCCTATAAGCTTGGCTGGGGGCAGAGAAGCAGAGTCTGAGCAGCTACAGGAAGGATGGAGGGGTTCAGACAAGGTTTTCCAACTCCGTGCCTAAATGTCACTTTCACAGCGAAATAAGCCCAGTTTGGCCCTGTTCACTTTTGCTTAGCAGAGTCTGTATCTTCAAAACTAGACACTCTGCAGGCCTATAAGCTTGGCTGGGGGCAGAGAAGCAGAGTCTGAGCAGCTACAGGAAGGATGGAGGGGTTCAGACAAGGTTTTCCAACTCCGTGCCTAAATGTCACTTTCACAGCGAAATAAGCCCAGTTTGGCCCTGTTCACTTTTGCTTAGCAGAGTCTGTATCTTCAAAACTAGACACTCTGCAGGCCTATAAGCTTGGCTGGGGGCAGAGAAGCAGAGTCTGAGCAGCTACAGGAAGGATGGAGGGGTTCAGACAAGGTTTTCCAACTCCGTGCCTAAATGTCACTTTCACAGCGAAATAAGCCCAGTTTGGCCCTGTTCACTTTTGCTTAGCAGAGTCTGTATCTTCAAAACTAGACACTCTGCAGGCCTATAAGCTTGGCTGGGGGCAGAGAAGCAGAGTCTGAGCAGCTACAGGAAGGATGGAGGGGTTCAGACAAGGTTTTCCAACTCCGTGCCTAAATGTCACTTTCACAGCGAAATAAGCCCAGTTTGGCCCTGTTCACTTTTGCTTAGCAGAGTCTGTATCTTCAAAACTAGACACTCTGCAGGCCTATAAGCTTGGCTGGGGGCAGAGAAGCAGAGTCTGAGCAGCTACAGGAAGGATGGAGGGGTTCAGACAAGGTTTTCCAACTCCGTGCCTAAATGTCACTTTCACAGCGAAATAAGCCCAGTTTGGCCCTGTTCACTTTTGCTTAGCAGAGTCTGTATCTTCAAAACTAGACACTCTGCAGGCCTATAAGCTTGGCTGGGGGCAGAGAAGCAGAGTCTGAGCAGCTACAGGAAGGATGGAGGGGTTCAGACAAGGTTTTCCAACTCCGTGCCTAAATGTCACTTTCACAGCGAAATAAGCCCAGTTTGGCCCTGTTCACTTTTGCTTAGCAGAGTCTGTATCTTCAAAACTAGACACTCTGCAGGCCTATAAGCTTGGCTGGGGGCAGAGAAGCAGAGTCTGAGCAGCTACAGGAAGGATGGAGGGGTTCAGACAAGGTTTTCCAACTCCGTGCCTAAATGTCACTTTCACAGCGAAATAAGCCCAGTTTGGCCCTGTTCACTTTTGCTTAGCAGAGTCTGTATCTTCAAAACTAGACACTCTGCAGGCCTATAAGCTTGGCTGGGGGCAGAGAAGCAGAGTCTGAGCAGCTACAGGAAGGATGGAGGGGTTCAGACAAGGTTTTCCAACTCCGTGCCTAAATGTCACTTTCACAGCGAAATAAGCCCAGTTTGGCCCTGTTCACTTTTGCTTAGCAGAGTCTGTATCTTCAAAACTAGACACTCTGCAGGCCTATAAGCTTGGCTGGGGGCAGAGAAGCAGAGTCTGAGCAGCTACAGGAAGGATGGAGGGGTTCAGACAAGGTTTTCCAACTCCGTGCCTAAATGTCACTTTCACAGCGAAATAAGCCCAGTTTGGCCCTGTTCACTTTTGCTTAGCAGAGTCTGTATCTTCAAAACTAGACACTCTGCAGGCCTATAAGCTTGGCTGGGGGCAGAGAAGCAGAGTCTGAGCAGCTACAGGAAGGATGGAGGGGTTCAGACAAGGTTTTCCAACTCCGTGCCTAAATGTCACTTTCACAGCGAAATAAGCCCAGTTTGGCCCTGTTCACTTTTGCTTAGCAGAGTCTGTATCTTCAAAACTAGACACTCTGCAGGCCTATAAGCTTGGCTGGGGGCAGAGAAGCAGAGTCTGAGCAGCTACAGGAAGGATGGAGGGGTTCAGACAAGGTTTTCCAACTCCGTGCCTAAATGTCACTTTCACAGCGAAATAAGCCCAGTTTGGCCCTGTTCACTTTTGCTTAGCAGAGTCTGTATCTTCAAAACTAGACACTCTGCAGGCCTATAAGCTTGGCTGGGGGCAGAGAAGCAGAGTCTGAGCAGCTACAGGAAGGATGGAGGGGTTCAGACAAGGTTTTCCAACTCCGTGCCTAAATGTCACTTTCACAGCGAAATAAGCCCAGTTTGGCCCTGTTCACTTTTGCTTAGCAGAGTCTGTATCTTCAAAACTAGACACTCTGCAGGCCTATAAGCTTGGCTGGGGGCAGAGAAGCAGAGTCTGAGCAGCTACAGGAAGGATGGAGGGGTTCAGACAAGGTTTTCCAACTCCGTGCCTAAATGTCACTTTCACAGCGAAATAAGCCCAGTTTGGCCCTGTTCACTTTTGCTTAGCAGAGTCTGTATCTTCAAAACTAGACACTCTGCAGGCCTATAAGCTTGGCTGGGGGCAGAGAAGCAGAGTCTGAGCAGCTACAGGAAGGATGGAGGGGTTCAGACAAGGTTTTCCAACTCCGTGCCTAAATGTCACTTTCACAGCGAAATAAGCCCAGTTTGGCCCTGTTCACTTTTGCTTAGCAGAGTCTGTATCTTCAAAACTAGACACTCTGCAGGCCTATAAGCTTGGCTGGGGGCAGAGAAGCAGAGTCTGAGCAGCTACAGGAAGGATGGAGGGGTTCAGACAAGGTTTTCCAACTCCGTGCCTAAATGTCACTTTCACAGCGAAATAAGCCCAGTTTGGCCCTGTTCACTTTTGCTTAGCAGAGTCTGTATCTTCAAAACTAGACACTCTGCAGGCCTATAAGCTTGGCTGGGGGCAGAGAAGCAGAGTCTGAGCAGCTACAGGAAGGATGGAGGGGTTCAGACAAGGTTTTCCAACTCCGTGCCTAAATGTCACTTTCACAGCGAAATAAGCCCAGTTTGGCCCTGTTCACTTTTGCTTAGCAGAGTCTGTATCTTCAAAACTAGACACTCTGCAGGCCTATAAGCTTGGCTGGGGGCAGAGAAGCAGAGTCTGAGCAGCTACAGGAAGGATGGAGGGGTTCAGACAAGGTTTTCCAACTCCGTGCCTAAATGTCACTTTCACAGCGAAATAAGCCCAGTTTGGCCCTGTTCACTTTTGCTTAGCAGAGTCTGTATCTTCAAAACTAGACACTCTGCAGGCCTATACGCTTGGCTGGGGGCAGAGAAGCAGAGTCTGAGCAGCTACAGGAAGGATGGAGGGGTTCAGACAAGGTTTTCCAACTCCGTGCCTAAATGTCACTTTCACAGCGAAATAAGCCCAGTTTGGCCCTGTTCACTTTTGCTTAGCAGAGTCTGTATCTTCAAAACTAGACACTCTGCAGGCCTATAAGCTTGGCTGGGGGCAGAGAAGCAGAGTCTGAGCAGCTACAGGAAGGATGGAGGGGTTCAGACAAGGTTTTCCAACTCCGTGCCTAAATGTCACTTTCACAGCGAAATAAGCCCAGTTTGGCCCTGTTCACTTTTGCTTAGCAGAGTCTGTATCTTCAAAACTAGACACTCTGCAGGCCTATAAGCTTGGCTGGGGGCAGAGAAGCAGAGTCTGAGCAGCTACAGGAAGGATGGAGGGGTTCAGACAAGGTTTTCCAACTCCGTGCCTAAATGTCACTTTCACAGCGAAATAAGCCCAGTTTGGCCCTGTTCACTTTTGCTTAGCAGAGTCTGTATCTTCAAAACTAGACACTCTGCAGGCCTATAAGCTTGGCTGGGGGCAGAGAAGCAGAGTCTGAGCAGCTACAGGAAGGATGGAGGGGTTCAGACAAGGTTTTCCAACTCCGTGCCTAAATGTCACTTTCACAGCGAAATAAGCCCAGTTTGGCCCTGTTCACTTTTGCTTAGCAGAGTCTGTATCTTCAAAACTAGACACTCTGCAGGCCTATAAGCTTGGCTGGGGGCAGAGAAGCAGAGTCTGAGCAGCTACAGGAAGGATGGAGGGGTTCAGACAAGGTTTTCCAACTCCGTGCCTAAATGTCACTTTCACAGCGAAATAAGCCCAGTTTGGCCCTGTTCACTTTTGCTTAGCAGAGTCTGTATCTTCAAAACTAGACACTCTGCAGGCCTATAAGCTTGGCTGGGGGCAGAGAAGCAGAGTCTGAGCAGCTACAGGAAGGATGGAGGGGTTCAGACAAGGTTTCCAATATCAGCATCAGCCCAATATCAGCATCAGCCCAATATCAGCATCAGCCCAATATCAGCATCAGCCCAATATCAGCATCAGCCCAATATCAGCATCAGCCCAATATCAGCATCAGCCCAATATCAGCATCAGCCCAATATCAGCATCAGCCCAATATCAGCATCAGCCCAATATCAGCATCAGCCCAATATCAGCATCAGCCCAATATCAGCATCAGCCCAATATCAGCATCAGCCCAATATCAGCATCAGCCCAATATCAGCATCAGCCCAATATCAGCATCAGCCCAATATCAGCATCAGCCCAATATCAGCATCAGCCCAATATCAGCATCAGCCCAATATCAGCATCAGCCCAATATCAGCATCAGCCCAATATCAGCATCAGCCCAATATCAGCATCAGCCCAATATCAGCATCAGCCCAATATCAGCATCAGCCCAATATCAGCATCAGCCCAATATCAGCATCAGCCCAATATCAGCATCAGCCCAATATCAGCATCATCAGCCCAATATCAGCATCAGCCCAATATCAGCATCAGCCCAATATCAGCATCAGCCCAATATCAGCATCAGCCCAATATCAGCATCAGCCCAATATCAGCATCAGCCCAATATCAGCATCAGCCCAATATCAGCATCAGCCCAATATCAGCATCAGCCCAATATCAGCATCAGCCCAATATCAGCATCAGCCCAATATCAGCATCAGCCCAATATCAGCATCAGCCCAATATCAGCATCAGCCCAATATCAGCATCAGCCCAATATCAGCATCAGCCCAATATCAGCATCAGCCCAATATCAGCATCAGCCCAATATCAGCATCAGCCCAATATCAGCATCAGCCCAATATCAGCATCAGCCCAATATCAGCATCAGCCCAATATCAGCATCAGCCCAATATCAGCATCAGCCCAATATCAGCATCAGCCCAATATCAGCATCAGCCCAATATCAGCATCAGCCCAATATCAGCATCAGCCCAATATCAGCATCAGCCCAATATCAGCATCAGCCCAATATCAGCATCAGCCCAATATCAGCATCAGCCCAATATCAGCATCAGCCCAATATCAGCATCAGCCCTAGACACTCTGCAGGCCTATAAGCTTGGCTGGGGGCAGAGAAGCAGCCCAATATGATATAATATCAGCTGATGCTGATATTGGGCTGATGCTGATATTGGGCTGATGCTGATATTGGGCTGATGCTGATATTGGGCTGATGCTGATATTGGGCTGATGCTGATATTGGGCTGATGCTGATATTGGGCTGATGCTGATATTGGGCTGATGCTGATATTGGGCTGATGCTGATATTGGGCTGATGCTGATATTGGGCTGATGCTGATATTGGGCTGATGCTGATATTGGGCTGATGCTGATATTGGGCTGATGCTGATATTGGGCTGATGCTGATATTGGGCTGATGCTGATATTGGGCTGATGCTGATATTGGGCTGATGCTGATATTGGGCTGATGCTGATATTGGGCTGATGCTGATATTGGGCTGATGCTGATATTGGGCTGATGCTGATATTGGGCTGATGCTGATATTGGGCTGATGCTGATATTGGGCTGATGCTGATATTGGGCTGATGCTGATATTGGGCTGATGCTGATATTGGGCTGATGCTGATATTGGGCTGATGCTGATATTGGGCTGATGCTGATATTGGGCTGATGCTGATATTGGGCTGATGCTGATATTGGGCTGATGCTGATATTGGGCTGATGCTGATATTGGGCTGATGCTGATATTGGGCTGATGCTGATATTGGGCTGATGCTGATATTGGGCTGATGCTGATATTGGGCTGATGCTGATATTGGGCTGATGCTGATATTGGGCTGATGCTGATATTGGGCTGATGCTGATATTGGGCTGATGCTGATATTGGGCTGATGCTGATATTGGGCTGATGCTGATATTGGGCTGATGCTGATATTGGGCTGATGCTGATATTGGGCTGATGCTGATATTGGGCTGATGCTGATATTGGGCTGATGCTGATATTGGGCTGATGCTGATATTGGGCTGATGCTGATATTGGGCTGATGCTGATATTGGGCTGATGCTGATATTGGGCTGATGCTGATATTGGGCTGATGCTGATATTGGGCTGATGCTGATATTGGGCTGATGCTGATATTGGGCTGATGCTGATATTGGGCTGATGCTGATATTGGGCTGATGCTGATATTGGGCTGATGCTGATATTGGGCTGATGCTGATATTGGGCTGATGCTGATATTGGGCTGATGCTGATATTGGGCTGATGCTGATATTGGGCTGATGCTGATATTGGGCTGATGCTGATATTGGGCTGATGCTGATATTGGGCTGATGCTGATATTGGGCTGATGCTGATATTGGGCTGATGCTGATATTGGGCTGATGCTGATATTGGGCTGATGCTGATATTGGGCTGATGCTGATATTGGGCTGATGCTGATATTGGGCTGATGCTGATATTGGGCTGATGCTGATATTGGGCTGATGCTGATATTGGGCTGATGCTGATATTGGGCTGATGCTGATATTGGGCTGATGCTGATATTGGGCTGATGCTGATATTGGGCTGATGCTGATATTGGGCTGATGCTGATATTGGGCTGATGCTGATATTGGGCTGATGCTGATATTGGGCTGATGCTGATATTGGGCTGATGCTGATATTGGGCTGATGCTGATATTGGGCTGATGCTGATATTGGGCTGATGCTGATATTGGGCTGATGCTGATATTGGGCTGATGCTGATATTGGGCTGATGCTGATATTGGGCTGATGCTGATATTGGGCTGATGCTGATATTGGGCTGATGCTGATATTGGGCTGATGCTGATATTGGGCTGATGCTGATATTGGGCTGATGCTGATATTGGGCTGATGCTGATATTGGGCTGATGCTGATATTGGGCTGATGCTGATATTGGGGCTGATGCTGATATTGGGCTGATGCTGATATTGGGCTGATGCTGATATTGGGCTGATGCTGATATTGGGCTGATGCTGATATTGGGCTGATGCTGATATTGGGCTGATATTGATATTGGGCTGATATTGATATTGGGCTGATATAGGCCTGCAGAGTGTCTAGTTTTGAAGATACAGACTCTGCTAAGCAAAAGTGAACAGGGCCAAACTGGGCTTATTTCGCTGTGAAAGTGACATTTAGGCACGGACTTGGAAAACCTTGTCTGAACCCCTCCATCCTTCCTGTAGCTGCTCAGACTCTGCTTCTCTGCCCCCAGCCAAGCTTATAGGCCTGCAGAGTGTCTAGTTTTGAAGATACAGACTCTGCTAAGCAAAAGTGAACAGGGCCAAACTGGGCTTATTTCGCTGTGAAAGTGACATTTAGGCACGGAGTTGGAAAACCTTGTCTGAACCCCTCCATCCTTCCTGTAGCTGCTCAGACTCTGCTTCTCTGCCCCCAGCCAAGCTTATAGGCCTGCAGAGTGTCTAGTTTTGAAGATACAGACTCTGCTAAGCAAAAGTGAACAGGGCCAAACTGGGCTTATTTCGCTGTGAAAGTGACATTTAGGCACGGAGTTGGAAAACCTTGTCTGAACCCCTCCATCCTTCCTGTAGCTGCTCAGACTCTGCTTCTCTGCCCCCAGCCAAGCTTATAGGCCTGCAGAGTGTCTAGTTTTGAAGATACAGACTCTGCTAAGCAAAAGTGAACAGGGCCAAACTGGGCTTATTTCGCTGTGAAAGTGACATTTAGGCACGGAGTTGGAAAACCTTGTCTGAACCCCTCCATCCTTCCTGTAGCTGCTCAGACTCTGCTTCTCTGCCCCCAGCCAAGCTTATAGGCCTGCAGAGTGTCTAGTTTTGAAGATACAGACTCTGCTAAGCAAAAGTGAACAGGGCCAAACTGGGCTTATTTCGCTGTGAAAGTGACATTTAGGCACGGAGTTGGAAACCTTGTCTGAACCCCTCCATCCTTCCTGTAGCTGCTCAGACTCTGCTTCTCTGCCCCCAGCCAAGCTTATAGGCCTGCAGAGTGTCTAGTTTTGAAGATACAGACTCTGCTAAGCAAAAGTGAACAGGGCCAAACTGGGCTTATTTCGCTGTGAAAGTGACATTTAGGCACGGAGTTGGAAAACCTTGTCTGAACCCCTCCATCCTTCCTGTAGCTGCTCAGACTCTGCTTCTCTGCCCCCAGCCAAGCTTATAGGCCTGCAGAGTGTCTAGTTTTGAAGATACAGACTCTGCTAAGCAAAAGTGAACAGGGCCAAACTGGGCTTATTTCGCTGTGAAAGTGACATTTAGGCACGGAGTTGGAAAACCTTGTCTGAACCCCTCCATCCTTCCTGTAGCTGCTCAGACTCTGCTTCTCTGCCCCCAGCCAAGCTTATAGGCCTGCAGAGTGTCTAGTTTTGAAGATACAGACTCTGCTAAGCAAAAGTGAACAGGGCCAAACTGGGCTTATTTCGCTGTGAAAGTGACATTTAGGCACGGAGTTGGAAAACCTTGTCTGAACCCCTCCATCCTTCCTGTAGCTGCTCAGACTCTGCTTCTCTGCCCCCAGCCAAGCTTATAGGCCTGCAGAGTGTCTAGTTTTGAAGATACAGACTCTGCTAAGCAAAAGTGAACAGGGCCAAACTGGGCTTATTTCGCTGTGAAAGTGACATTTAGGCACGGAGTTGGAAAACCTTGTCTGAACCCCCTCCATCCTTCCTGTAGCTGCTCAGACTCTGCTTCTCTGCCCCCAGCCAAGCTTATAGGCCTGCAGAGTGTCTAGTTTTGAAGATACAGACTCTGCTAAGCAAAAGTGAACAGGGCCAAACTGGGCTTATTTCGCTGTGAAAGTGACATTTAGGCACGGAGTTGGAAAACCTTGTCTGAACCCCTCCATCCTTCCTGTAGCTGCTCAGACTCTGCTTCTCTGCCCCCAGCCAAGCTTATAGGCCTGCAGAGTGTCTAGTTTTGAAGATACAGACTCTGCTAAGCAAAAGTGAACAGGGCCAAACTGGGCTTATTTCGCTGTGAAAGTGACATTTAGGCACGGAGTTGGAAAACCTTGTCTGAACCCCTCCATCCTTCCTGTAGCTGCTCAGACTCTGCTTCTCTGCCCCCAGCCAAGCTTATAGGCCTGCAGAGTGTCTAGTTTTGAAGATACAGACTCTGCTAAGCAAAAGTGAACAGGGCCAAACTGGGCTTATTTCGCTGTGAAAGTGACATTTAGGCACGGAGTTGGAAAACCTTGTCTGAACCCCTCCATCCTTCCTGTAGCTGCTCAGACTCTGCTTCTCTGCCCCCAGCCAAGCTTATAGGCCTGCAGAGTGTCTAGTTTTGAAGATACAGACTCTGCTAAGCAAAAGTGAACAGGGCCAAACTGGGCTTATTTCGCTGTGAAAGTGACATTTAGGCACGGAGTTGGAAAACCTTGTCTGAACCCCTCCATCCTTCCTGTAGCTGCTCAGACTCTGCTTCTCTGCCCCCAGCCAAGCTTATAGGCCTGGCAGAGTGTCTAGTTTTGAAGATACAGACTCTGCTAAGCAAAAGTGAACAGGGCCAAACTGGGCTTATTTCGCTGTGAAAGTGACATTTAGGCACGGAGTTGGAAAACCTTGTCTGAACCCCTCCATCCTTCCTGTAGCTGCTCAGACTCTGCTTCTCTGCCCCCAGCCAAGCTTATAGGCCTGCAGAGTGTCTAGTTTTGAAGATACAGACTCTGCTAAGCAAAAGTGAACAGGGCCAAACTGGGCTTATTTCGCTGTGAAAGTGACATTTAGGCACGGAGTTGGAAAACCTTGTCTGAACCCCTCCATCCTTCCTGTAGCTGCTCAGACTCTGCTTCTCTGCCCCCAGCCAAGCTTATAGGCCTGCAGAGTGTCTAGTTTTGAAGATACAGACTCTGCTAAGCAAAAGTGAACAGGGCCAAACTGGGCTTATTTCGCTGTGAAAGTGACATTTAGGCACGGAGTTGGAAAACCTTGTCTGAACCCCTCCATCCTTCCTGTAGCTGCTCAGACTCTGCTTCTCTGCCCCCAGCCAAGCTTATAGGCCTGCAGAGTGTCTAGTTTTGAAGATACAGACTCTGCTAAGCAAAAGTGAACAGGGCCAAACTGGGCTTATTTCGCTGTGAAAGTGACATTTAGGCACGGAGTTGGAAAACCTTGTCTGAACCCCTCCATCCTTCCTGTAGCTGCTCAGACTCTGCTTCTCTGCCCCCAGCCAAGCTTATAGGCCTGCAGAGTGTCTAGTTTTGAAGATACAGACTCTGCTAAGCAAAAGTGAACAGGGCCAAACTGGGCTTATTTCGCTGTGAAAGTGACATTTAGGCACGGAGTTGGAAAACCTTGTCTGAACCCCTCCATCCTTCCTGTAGCTGCTCAGACTCTGCTTCTCTGCCCCCAGCCAAGCTTATAGGCCTGCAGAGTGTCTAGTTTTGAAGATACAGACTCTGCTAAGCAAAAGTGAACAGGGCCAAACTGGGCTTATTTCGCTGTGAAATTTCGATGTCACTTTCACAGCGAAATAAGCCCAGTTTGGCCCTGTTCACTTTTGCTTAGCAGAGTCTGTATCTTCAAAACTAGACACTCTGCAGGCCTATAAGCTTGGCTGGGGGCAGAGAAGCAGAGTCTGAGCAGCTACAGGAAGGATGGAGGGGTTCAGACAAGGTTTTCCAACTCCGTGCCTAAATGTCACTTTCACAGCGAAATAAGCCCAGTTTGGCCCTGTTCACTTTTGCTTAGCAGAGTCTGTATCTTCAAAACTAGACACTCTGCAGGCCTATAAGCTTGGCTGGGGGCAGAGAAGCAGAGTCTGAGCAGCTACAGGAAGGATGGAGGGGTTCAGACAAGGTTTTCCAACTCCGTGCCTAAATGTCACTTTCACAGCGAAATAAGCCCAGTTTGGCCCTGTTCACTTTTGCTTAGCAGAGTCTGTATCTTCAAAACTAGACACTCTGCAGGCCTATAAGCTTGGCTGGGGGCAGAGAAGCAGAGTCTGAGCAGCTACAGGAAGGATGGAGGGGTTCAGACAAGGTTTTCCAACTCCGTGCCTAAATGTCACTTTCACAGCGAAATAAGCCCAGTTTGGCCCTGTTCACTTTTGCTTAGCAGAGTCTGTATCTTCAAAACTAGACACTCTGCAGGCCTATAAGCTTGGCTGGGGGCAGAGAAGCAGAGTCTGAGCAGCTACAGGAAGGATGGAGGGGTTCAGACAAGGTTTTCCAACTCCGTGCCTAAATGTCACTTTCACAGCGAAATAAGCCCAGTTTGGCCCTGTTCACTTTTGCTTAGCAGAGTCTGTATCTTCAAAACTAGACACTCTGCAGGCCTATAAGCTTGGCTGGGGGCAGAGAAGCAGAGTCTGAGCAGCTACAGGAAGGATGGAGGGGTTCAGACAAGGTTTTCCAACTCCGTGCCTAAATGTCACTTTCACAGCGAAATAAGCCCAGTTTGGCCCTGTTCACTTTTGCTTAGCAGAGTCTGTATCTTCAAAACTAGACACTCTGCAGGCCTATAAGCTTGGCTGGGGGCAGAGAAGCAGAGTCTGAGCAGCTACAGGAAGGATGGAGGGGTTCAGACAAGGTTTTCCAACTCCGTGCCTAAATGTCACTTTCACAGCGAAATAAGCCCAGTTTGGCCCTGTTCACTTTTGCTTAGCAGAGTCTGTATCTTCAAAACTAGACACTCTGCAGGCCTATAAGCTTGGCTGGGGGCAGAGAAGCAGAGTCTGAGCAGCTACAGGAAGGATGGAGGGGTTCAGACAAGGTTTTCCAACTCCGTGCCTAAATGTCACTTTCACAGCGAAATAAGCCCAGTTTGGCCCTGTTCACTTTTGCTTAGCAGAGTCTGTATCTTCAAAACTAGACACTCTGCAGGCCTATAAGCTTGGCTGGGGGCAGAGAAGCAGAGTCTGAGCAGCTACAGGAAGGATGGAGGGGTTCAGACAAGGTTTTCCAACTCCGTGCCTAAATGTCACTTTCACAGCGAAATAAGCCCAGTTTGGCCCTGTTCACTTTTGCTTAGCAGAGTCTGTATCTTCAAAACTAGACACTCTGCAGGCCTATAAGCTTGGCTGGGGGCAGAGAAGCAGAGTCTGAGCAGCTACAGGAAGGATGGAGGGGTTCAGACAAGGTTTTCCAACTCCGTGCCTAAATGTCACTTTCACAGCGAAATAAGCCCAGTTTGGCCCTGTTCACTTTTGCTTAGCAGAGTCTGTATCTTCAAAACTAGACACTCTGCAGGCCTATAAGCTTGGCTGGGGGCAGAGAAGCAGAGTCTGAGCAGCTACAGGAAGGATGGAGGGGTTCAGACAAGGTTTTCCAACTCCGTGCCTAAATGTCACTTTCACAGCGAAATAAGCCCAGTTTGGCCCTGTTCACTTTTGCTTAGCAGAGTCTGTATCTTCAAAACTAGACACTCTGCAGGCCTATAAGCTTGGCTGGGGGCAGAGAAGCAGAGTCTGAGCAGCTACAGGAAGGATGGAGGGGTTCAGACAAGGTTTTCCAACTCCGTGCCTAAATGTCACTTTCACAGCGAAATAAGCCCAGTTTGGCCCTGTTCACTTTTGCTTAGCAGAGTCTGTATCTTCAAAACTAGACACTCTGCAGGCCTATAAGCTTGGCTGGGGGCAGAGAAGCAGAGTCTGAGCAGCTACAGGAAGGATGGAGGGGTTCAGACAAGGTTTTCCAAGTCCGTGCCTAAATCTCACTTTCACAGCGAAATAAGCCCAGTTTGGCCCTGTTCACTTTTGCTTAGCAGAGTCTGTATCTTCAAAACTAGACACTCTGCAGGCCTATATCAGCCCAATATCAATATCAGCCCAATATCAATATCAGCCCAATATCAGCATCAGCCCAATATCAGCATCAGCCCAATATCAGCATCAGCCCAATATCAGCATCAGCCCAATATCAGCATCAGCCCAATATCAGCATCAGCCCAATATCAGCATCAGCCCAATATCAGCATCAGCCCAATATCAGCATCAGCCCAATATCAGCATCAGCCCAATATCAGCATCAGCCCAATATCAGCATCAGCCCAATATCAGCATCAGCCCAATATCAGCATCAGCCCAATATCAGCATCAGCCCAATATCAGCATCAGCCCAATATCAGCATCAGCCCAATATCAGCATCATCCCAATATCAGCATCAGCCCAATATCAGCATCAGCCCAATATCAGCATCAGCCCAATATCAGCATCAGCCCAATATCAGCATCAGCCCAATATCAGCATCAGCCCAATATCAGCATCAGCCCAATATCAGCATCAGCCCAATATCAGCATCAGCCCAATATCAGCATCAGCCCAATATCAGCATCAGCCCAATATCAGCATCAGCCCAATATCAGCATCAGCCCAATATCAGCATCAGCCCAATATCAGCATCAGCCCAATATCAGCATCAGCCCAATATCAGCATCAGCCCAATATCAGCATCAGCCCAATATCAGCATCAGCCCAATATCAGCATCAGCCCAATATCAGCATCAGCCCAATATCAGCATCAGCCCAATATCAGCATCAGCCCAATATCAGCATCAGCCCAATATCAGCATCAGCCCAATATCAGCATCAGCCCAATATCAGCATCAGCCCAATATCAGCATCAGCCCAATATCAGCATCAGCCCAATATCAGCATCAGCCCAATATCAGCATCAGCCCAATATCAGCATCAGCCCAATATCAGCATCAGCCCAATATCAGCATCAGCCCAATATCAGCATCAGCCCAATATCAGCATCAGCCCAATATCAGCATCAGCCCAATATCAGCATCAGCCCAATATCAGCATCAGCCCAATATCAGCATCAGCCCAATATCAGCATCAGCCCTAGACACTCTGCAGGCCTATAAGCTTGGCTGGGGGCAGAGAAGCAGCCCAATATGATATAATATCAGCTGATGCTGATATTGGGCTGATGCTGATATTGGGCTGATGCTGATATTGGGCTGATGCTGATATTGGGCTGATGCTGATATTGGGCTGATGCTGATATTGGGCTGATGCTGATATTGGGCTGATGCTGATATTGGGCTGATGCTGATATTGGGCTGATGCTGATATTGGGCTGATGCTGATATTGGGCTGATGCTGATATTGGGCTGATGCTGATATTGGGCTGATGCTGATATTGGGCTGATGCTGATATTGGGCTGATGCTGATATTGGGCTGATGCTGATATTGGGCTGATGCTGATATTGGGCTGATGCTGATATTGGGCTGATGCTGATATTGGGCTGATGCTGATATTGGGCTGATGCTGATATTGGGCTGATGCTGATATTGGGCTGATGCTGATATTGGGCTGATGCTGATATTGGGCTGATGCTGATATTGGGCTGATGCTGATATTGGGCTGATGCTGATATTGGGCTGATGCTGATATTGGGCTGATGCTGATATTGGGCTGATGCTGATATTGGGCTGATGCTGATATTGGGCTGATGCTGATATTGGGCTGATGCTGATATTGGGCTGATGCTGATATTGGGCTGATGCTGATATTGGGCTGATGCTGATATTGGGCTGATGCTGATATTGGGCTGATGCTGATATTGGGCTGATGCTGATATTGGGCTGATGCTGATATTGGGCTGATGCTGATATTGGGCTGATGCTGATATTGGGCTGATGCTGATATTGGGCTGATGCTGATATTGGGCTGATGCTGATATTGGGCTGATGCTGATATTGGGCTGATGCTGATATTGGGCTGATGCTGATATTGGGCTGATGCTGATATTGGGCTGATGCTGATATTGGGCTGATGCTGATATTGGGCTGATGCTGATATTGGGCTGATGCTGATATTGGGCTGATGCTGATATTGGGCTGATGCTGATATTGGGCTGATGCTGATATTGGGCTGATGCTGATATTGGGCTGATGCTGATATTGGGCTGATGCTGATATTGGGCTGATGCTGATATTGGGCTGATGCTGATATTGGGCTGATGCTGATATTGGGCTGATGCTGATATTGGGCTGATGCTGATATTGGGCTGATGCTGATATTGGGCTGATGCTGATATTGGGCTGATGCTGATATTGGGCTGATGCTGATATTGGGCTGATGCTGATATTGGGCTGATGCTGATATTGGGCTGATGCTGATATTGGGCTGATGCTGATATTGGGCTGATGCTGATATTGGGCTGATGCTGATATTGGGCTGATGCTGATATTGGGCTGATGCTGATATTGGGCTGATGCTGATATTGGGCTGATGCTGATATTGGGCTGATGCTGATATTGGGCTGATGCTGATATTGGGCTGATGCTGATATTGGGCTGATGCTGATATTGGGCTGATGCTGATATTGGGCTGATGCTGATATTGGGCTGATGCTGATATTGGGCTGATGCTGATATTGGGCTGATGCTGATATTGGGCTGATGCTGATATTGGGCTGATGCTGATATTGGGCTGATGCTGATATTGGGCTGATGCTGATATTGGGCTGATGCTGATATTGGGCTGATGCTGATATTGGGCTGATGCTGATATTGGGCTGATGCTGATATTGGGCTGATATTGATATTGGGCTGATATTGATATTGGGCTGATATAGGCCTGCAGAGTGTCTAGTTTTGAAGATACAGACTCTGCTAAGCAAAAGTGAACAGGGCCAAACTGGGCTTATTTCGCTGTGAAAGTGAGATTTAGGCACGGACTTGGAAAACCTTGTCTGAACCCCTCCATCCTTCCTGTAGCTGCTCAGACTCTGCTTCTCTGCCCCCAGCCAAGCTTATAGGCCTGCAGAGTGTCTAGTTTTGAAGATACAGACTCTGCTAAGCAAAAGTGAACAGGGCCAAACTGGGCTTATTTCGCTGTGAAAGTGACATTTAGGCACGGAGTTGGAAAACCTTGTCTGAACCCCTCCATCCTTCCTGTAGCTGCTCAGACTCTGCTTCTCTGCCCCCAGCCAAGCTTATAGGCCTGCAGAGTGTCTAGTTTTGAAGATACAGACTCTGCTAAGCAAAAGTGAACAGGGCCAAACTGGGCTTATTTCGCTGTGAAAGTGACATTTAGGCACGGAGTTGGAAAACCTTGTCTGAACCCCTCCATCCTTCCTGTAGCTGCTCAGACTCTGCTTCTCTGCCCCCAGCCAAGCTTATAGGCCTGCAGAGTGTCTAGTTTTGAAGATACAGACTCTGCTAAGCAAAAGTGAACAGGGCCAAACTGGGCTTATTTCGCTGTGAAAGTGACATTTAGGCACGGAGTTGGAAAACCTTGTCTGAACCCCTCCATCCTTCCTGTAGCTGCTCAGACTCTGCTTCTCTGCCCCCAGCCAAGCTTATAGGCCTGCAGAGTGTCTAGTTTTGAAGATACAGACTCTGCTAAGCAAAAGTGAACAGGGCCAAACTGGGCTTATTTCGCTGTGAAAGTGACATTTAGGCACGGAGTTGGAAAACCTTGTCTGAACCCCTCCATCCTTCCTGTAGCTGCTCAGACTCTGCTTCTCTGCCCCCAGCCAAGCTTATAGGCCTGCAGAGTGTCTAGTTTTGAAGATACAGACTCTGCTAAGCAAAAGTGAACAGGGCCAAACTGGGCTTATTTCGCTGTGAAAGTGACATTTAGGCACGGAGTTGGAAAACCTTGTCTGAACCCCTCCATCCTTCCTGTAGCTGCTCAGACTCTGCTTCTCTGCCCCCAGCCAAGCTTATAGGCCTGCAGAGTGTCTAGTTTTGAAGATACAGACTCTGCTAAGCAAAAGTGAACAGGGCCAAACTGGGCTTATTTCGCTGTGAAAGTGACATTTAGGCACGGAGTTGGAAAACCTTGTCTGAACCCCTCCATCCTTCCTGTAGCTGCTCAGACTCTGCTTCTCTGCCCCCAGCCAAGCTTATAGGCCTGCAGAGTGTCTAGTTTTGAAGATACAGACTCTGCTAAGCAAAAGTGAACAGGGCCAAACTGGGCTTATTTCGCTGTGAAAGTGACATTTAGGCACGGAGTTGGAAAACCTTGTCTGAACCCCTCCATCCTTCCTGTAGCTGCTCAGACTCTGCTTCTCTGCCCCCAGCCAAGCTTATAGGCCTGCAGAGTGTCTAGTTTTGAAGATACAGACTCTGCTAAGCAAAAGTGAACAGGGCCAAACTGGGCTTATTTCGCTGTGAAAGTGACATTTAGGCACGGAGTTGGAAAACCTTGTCTGAACCCCTCCATCCTTCCTGTAGCTGCTCAGACTCTGCTTCTCTGCCCCCAGCCAAGCTTATAGGCCTGCAGAGTGTCTAGTTTTGAAGATACAGACTCTGCTAAGCAAAAGTGAACAGGGCCAAACTGGGCTTATTTCGCTGTGAAAGTGACATTTAGGCACGGAGTTGGAAAACCTTGTCTGAACCCCTCCATCCTTCCTGTAGCTGCTCAGACTCTGCTTCTCTGCCCCCAGCCAAGCTTATAGGCCTGCAGAGTGTCTAGTTTTGAAGATACAGACTCTGCTAAGCAAAAGTGAACAGGGCCAAACTGGGCTTATTTCGCTGTGAAAGTGACATTTAGGCACGGAGTTGGAAAACCTTGTCTGAACCCCTCCATCCTTCCTGTAGCTGCTCAGACTCTGCTTCTCTGCCCCCAGCCAAGCTTATAGGCCTGCAGAGTGTCTAGTTTTGAAGATACAGACTCTGCTAAGCAAAAGTGAACAGGGCCAAACTGGGCTTATTTCGCTGTGAAAGTGACATTTAGGCACGGAGTTGGAAAACCTTGTCTGAACCCCTCCATCCTTCCTGTAGCTGCTCAGACTCTGCTTCTCTGCCCCCAGCCAAGCTTATAGGCCTGCAGAGTGTCTAGTTTTGAAGATACAGACTCTGCTAAGCAAAAGTGAACAGGGCCAAACTGGGCTTATTTCGCTGTGAAAGTGACATTTAGGCACGGAGTTGGAAAACCTTGTCTGAACCCCTCCATCCTTCCTGTAGCTGCTCAGACTCTGCTTCTCTGCCCCCAGCCAAGCTTATAGGCCTGCAGAGTGTCTAGTTTTGAAGATACAGACTCTGCTAAGCAAAAGTGAACAGGGCCAAACTGGGCTTATTTCGCTGTGAAAGTGACATCGAAATTTCACAGCGAAATAAGCCCAGTTTGGCCCTGTTCACTTTTGCTTAGCAGAGTCTGTATCTTCAAAACTAGACACTCTGCAGGCCTATAAGCTTGGCTGGGGGCAGAGAAGCAGAGTCTGAGCAGCTACAGGAAGGATGGAGGGGTTCAGACAAGGTTTTCCAACTCCGTGCCTAAATGTCACTTTCACAGCGAAATAAGCCCAGTTTGGCCCTGTTCACTTTTGCTTAGCAGAGTCTGTATCTTCAAAACTAGACACTCTGCAGGCCTATAAGCTTGGCTGGGGGCAGAGAAGCAGAGTCTGAGCAGCTACAGGAAGGATGGAGGGGTTCAGACAAGGTTTTCCAACTCCGTGCCTAAATGTCACTTTCACAGCGAAATAAGCCCAGTTTGGCCCTGTTCACTTTTGCTTAGCAGAGTCTGTATCTTCAAAACTAGACACTCTGCAGGCCTATAAGCTTGGCTGGGGGCAGAGAAGCAGAGTCTGAGCAGCTACAGGAAGGATGGAGGGGTTCAGACAAGGTTTTCCAACTCCGTGCCTAAATGTCACTTTCACAGCGAAATAAGCCCAGTTTGGCCCTGTTCACTTTTGCTTAGCAGAGTCTGTATCTTCAAAACTAGACACTCTGCAGGCCTATAAGCTTGGCTGGGGGCAGAGAAGCAGAGTCTGAGCAGCTACAGGAAGGATGGAGGGGTTCAGACAAGGTTTTCCAACTCCGTGCCTAAATGTCACTTTCACAGCGAAATAAGCCCAGTTTGGCCCTGTTCACTTTTGCTTAGCAGAGTCTGTATCTTCAAAACTAGACACTCTGCAGGCCTATAAGCTTGGCTGGGGGCAGAGAAGCAGAGTCTGAGCAGCTACAGGAAGGATGGAGGGGTTCAGACAAGGTTTTCCAACTCCGTGCCTAAATGTCACTTTCACAGCGAAATAAGCCCAGTTTGGCCCTGTTCACTTTTGCTTAGCAGAGTCTGTATCTTCAAAACTAGACACTCTGCAGGCCTATAAGCTTGGCTGGGGGCAGAGAAGCAGAGTCTGAGCAGCTACAGGAAGGATGGAGGGGTTCAGACAAGGTTTTCCAACTCCGTGCCTAAATGTCACTTTCACAGCGAAATAAGCCCAGTTTGGCCCTGTTCACTTTTGCTTAGCAGAGTCTGTATCTTCAAAACTAGACACTCTGCAGGCCTATAAGCTTGGCTGGGGGCAGAGAAGCAGAGTCTGAGCAGCTACAGGAAGGATGGAGGGGTTCAGACAAGGTTTTCCAACTCCGTGCCTAAATGTCACTTTCACAGCGAAATAAGCCCAGTTTGGCCCTGTTCACTTTTGCTTAGCAGAGTCTGTATCTTCAAAACTAGACACTCTGCAGGCCTATAAGCTTGGCTGGGGGCAGAGAAGCAGAGTCTGAGCAGCTACAGGAAGGATGGAGGGGTTCAGACAAGGTTTTCCAACTCCGTGCCTAAATGTCACTTTCACAGCGAAATAAGCCCAGTTTGGCCCTGTTCACTTTTGCTTAGCAGAGTCTGTATCTTCAAAACTAGACACTCTGCAGGCCTATAAGCTTGGCTGGGGGCAGAGAAGCAGAGTCTGAGCAGCTACAGGAAGGATGGAGGGGTTCAGACAAGGTTTTCCAACTCCGTGCCTAAATGTCACTTTCACAGCGAAATAAGCCCAGTTTGGCCCTGTTCACTTTTGCTTAGCAGAGTCTGTATCTTCAAAACTAGACACTCTGCAGGCCTATAAGCTTGGCTGGGGGCAGAGAAGCAGAGTCTGAGCAGCTACAGGAAGGATGGAGGGGTTCAGACAAGGTTTTCCAACTCCGTGCCTAAATGTCACTTTCACAGCGAAATAAGCCCAGTTTGGCCCTGTTCACTTTTGCTTAGCAGAGTCTGTATCTTCAAAACTAGACACTCTGCAGGCCTATAAGCTTGGCTGGGGGCAGAGAAGCAGAGTCTGAGCAGCTACAGGAAGGATGGAGGGGTTCAGACAAGGTTTTCCAACTCCGTGCCTAAATGTCACTTTCACAGCGAAATAAGCCCAGTTTGGCCCTGTTCACTTTTGCTTAGCAGAGTCTGTATCTTCAAAACTAGACACTCTGCAGGCCTATAAGCTTGGCTGGGGGCAGAGAAGCAGAGTCTGAGCAGCTACAGGAAGGATGGAGGGGTTCAGACAAGGTTTTCCAACTCCGTGCCTAAATGTCACTTTCACAGCGAAATAAGCCCAGTTTGGCCCTGTTCACTTTTGCTTAGCAGAGACTGTATCTTCAAAACTAGACACTCTGCAGGCCTATAAGCTTGGCTGGGGGCAGAGAAGCAGAGTCTGAGCAGCTACAGGAAGGATGGAGGGGTTCAGACAAGGTTTTCCAACTCCGTGCCTAAATGTCACTTTCACAGCGAAATAAGCCCAGTTTGGCCCTGTTCACTTTTGCTTAGCAGAGTCTGTATCTTCAAAACTAGACACTCTGCAGGCCTATAAGCTTGGCTGGGGGCAGAGAAGCAGAGTCTGAGCAGCTACAGGAAGGATGGAGGGGTTCAGACAAGGTTTTCCAACTCCGTGCCTAAATGTCACTTTCACAGCGAAATAAGCCCAGTTTGGCCCTGTTCACTTTTGCTTAGCAGAGTCTGTATCTTCAAAACTAGACACTCTGCAGGCCTATAAGCTTGGCTGGGGGCAGAGAAGCAGAGTCTGAGCAGCTACAGGAAGGATGGAGGGGTTCAGACAAGGTTTTCCAACTCCGTGCCTAAATGTCACTTTCACAGCGAAATAAGCCCAGTTTGGCCCTGTTCACTTTTGCTTAGCAGAGTCTGTATCTTCAAAACTAGACACTCTGCAGGCCTATAAGCTTGGCTGGGGGCAGAGAAGCAGAGTCTGAGCAGCTACAGGAAGGATGGAGGGGTTCAGACAAGGTTTTCCAACTCCGTGCCTAAATGTCACTTTCACAGCGAAATAAGCCCAGTTTGGCCCTGTTCACTTTTGCTTAGCAGAGTCTGTATCTTCAAAACTAGACACTCTGCAGGCCTATAAGCTTGGCTGGGGGCAGAGAAGCAGAGTCTGAGCAGCTACAGGAAGGATGGAGGGGTTCAGACAAGGTTTTCCAACTCCGTGCCTAAATGTCACTTTCACAGCGAAATAAGCCCAGTTTGGCCCTGTTCACTTTTGCTTAGCAGAGACTGTATCTTCAAAACTAGACACTCTGCAGGCCTATAAGCTTGGCTGGGGGCAGAGAAGCAGAGTCTGAGCAGCTACAGGAAGGATGGAGGGGTTCAGACAAGGTTTTCCAACTCCGTGCCTAAATGTCACTTTCACAGCGAAATAAGCCCAGTTTGGCCCTGTTCACTTTTGCTTAGCAGAGTCTGTATCTTCAAAACTAGACACTCTGCAGGCCTATAAGCTTGGCTGGGGGCAGAGAAGCAGAGTCTGAGCAGCTACAGGAAGGATGGAGGGGTTCAGACAAGGTTTTCCAACTCCGTGCCTAAATGTCACTTTCACAGCGAAATAAGCCCAGTTTGGCCCTGTTCACTTTTGCTTAGCAGAGTCTGTATCTTCAAAACTAGACACTCTGCAGGCCTATAAGCTTGGCTGGGGGCAGAGAAGCAGAGTCTGAGCAGCTACAGGAAGGATGGAGGGGTTCAGACAAGGTTTTCCAACTCCGTGCCTAAATGTCACTTTCACAGCGAAATAAGCCCAGTTTGGCCCTGTTCACTTTTGCTTAGCAGAGTCTGTATCTTCAAAACTAGACACTCTGCAGGCCTATAAGCTTGGCTGGGGGCAGAGAAGCAGAGTCTGAGCAGCTACAGGAAGGATGGAGGGGTTCAGACAAGGTTTTCCAACTCCGTGCCTAAATGTCACTTTCACAGCGAAATAAGCCCAGTTTGGCCCTGTTCACTTTTGCTTAGCAGAGTCTGTATCTTCAAAACTAGACACTCTGCAGGCCTATAAGCTTGGCTGGGGGCAGAGAAGCAGAGTCTGAGCAGCTACAGGAAGGATGGAGGGGTTCAGACAAGGTTTTCCAACTCCGTGCCTAAATGTCACTTTCACAGCGAAATAAGCCCAGTTTGGCCCTGTTCACTTTTGCTTAGCAGAGTCTGTATCTTCAAAACTAGACACTCTGCAGGCCTATAAGCTTGGCTGGGGGCAGAGAAGCAGAGTCTGAGCAGCTACAGGAAGGATGGAGGGGTTCAGACAAGGTTTTCCAACTCCGTGCCTAAATGTCACTTTCACAGCGAAATAAGCCCAGTTTGGCCCTGTTCACTTTTGCTTAGCAGAGTCTGTATCTTCAAAACTAGACACTCTGCAGGCCTATAAGCTTGGCTGGGGGCAGAGAAGCAGAGTCTGAGCAGCTACAGGAAGGATGGAGGGGTTCAGACAAGGTTTTCCAACTCCGTGCCTAAATGTCACTTTCACAGCGAAATAAGCCCAGTTTGGCCCTGTTCACTTTTGCTTAGCAGAGTCTGTATCTTCAAAACTAGACACTCTGCAGGCCTATAAGCTTGGCTGGGGGCAGAGAAGCAGAGTCTGAGCAGCTACAGGAAGGATGGAGGGGTTCAGACAAGGTTTTCCAACTCCGTGCCTAAATGTCACTTTCACAGCGAAATAAGCCCAGTTTGGCCCTGTTCACTTTTGCTTAGCAGAGTCTGTATCTTCAAAACTAGACACTCTGCAGGCCTATAAGCTTGGCTGGGGGCAGAGAAGCAGAGTCTGAGCAGCTACAGGAAGGATGGAGGGGTTCAGACAAGGTTTTCCAACTCCGTGCCTAAATGTCACTTTCACAGCGAAATAAGCCCAGTTTGGCCCTGTTCACTTTTGCTTAGCAGAGTCTGTATCTTCAAAACTAGACACTCTGCAGGCCTATAAGCTTGGCTGGGGGCAGAGAAGCAGAGTCTGAGCAGCTACAGGAAGGATGGAGGGGTTCAGACAAGGTTTTCCAACTCCGTGCCTAAATGTCACTTTCACAGCGAAATAAGCCCAGTTTGGCCCTGTTCACTTTTGCTTAGCAGAGTCTGTATCTTCAAAACTAGACACTCTGCAGGCCTATAAGCTTGGCTGGGGGCAGAGAAGCAGAGTCTGAGCAGCTACAGGAAGGATGGAGGGGTTCAGACAAGGTTTTCCAACTCCGTGCCTAAATGTCACTTTCACAGCGAAATAAGCCCAGTTTGGCCCTGTTCACTTTTGCTTAGCAGAGTCTGTATCTTCAAAACTAGACACTCTGCAGGCCTATAAGCTTGGCTGGGGGCAGAGAAGCAGAGTCTGAGCAGCTACAGGAAGGATGGAGGGGTTCAGACAAGGTTTTCCAACTCTGTGCCTAAATGTCACTTTCACAGCGAAATAAGCCCAGTTTGGCCCTGTTCACTTTTGCTTAGCAGAGTCTGTATCTTCAAAACTAGACACTCTGCAGGCCTATAAGCTTGGCTGGGGGCAGAGAAGCAGAGTCTGAGCAGCTACAGGAAGGATGGAGGGGTTCAGACAAGGTTTTCCAACTCCGTGCCTAAATGTCACTTTCACAGCGAAATAAGCCCAGTTTGGCCCTGTTCACTTTTGCTTAGCAGAGTCTGTATCTTCAAAACTAGACACTCTGCAGGCCTATAAGCTTGGCTGGGGGCAGAGAAGCAGAGTCTGAGCAGCTACAGGAAGGATGGAGGGGTTCAGACAAGGTTTTCCAACTCCGTGCCTAAATGTCACTTTCACAGCGAAATAAGCCCAGTTTGGCCCTGTTCACTTTTGCTTAGCAGAGTCTGTATCTTCAAAACTAGACACTCTGCAGGCCTATAAGCTTGGCTGGGGGCAGAGAAGCAGAGTCTGAGCAGCTACAGGAAGGATGGAGGGGTTCAGACAAGGTTTTCCAACTCCGTGCCTAAATGTCACTTTCACAGCGAAATAAGCCCAGTTTGGCCCTGTTCACTTTTGCTTAGCAGAGTCTGTATCTTCAAAACTAGACACTCTGCAGGCCTATAAGCTTGGCTGGGGGCAGAGAAGCAGAGTCTGAGCAGCTACAGGAAGGATGGAGGGGTTCAGACAAGGTTTTCCAACTCCGTGCCTAAATGTCACTTTCACAGCGAAATAAGCCCAGTTTGGCCCTGTTCACTTTTGCTTAGCAGAGTCTGTATCTTCAAAACTAGACACTCTGCAGGCCTATAAGCTTGGCTGGGGGCAGAGAAGCAGAGTCTGAGCAGCTACAGGAAGGATGGAGGGGTTCAGACAAGGTTTTCCAACTCCGTGCCTAAATGTCACTTTCACAGCGAAATAAGCCCAGTTTGGCCCTGTTCACTTTTGCTTAGCAGAGTCTGTATCTTCAAAACTAGACACTCTGCAGGCCTATAAGCTTGGCTGGGGGCAGAGAAGCAGAGTCTGAGCAGCTACAGGAAGGATGGAGGGGTTCAGACAAGGTTTCCAATATCAGCATCAGCCCAATATCAGCATCAGCCCAATATCAGCATCAGCCCAATATCAGCATCAGCCCAATATCAGCATCAGCCCAATATCAGCATCAGCCCAATATCAGCATCAGCCCAATATCAGCATCAGCCCAATATCAGCATCAGCCCAATATCAGCATCAGCCCAATATCAGCATCAGCCCAATATCAGCATCAGCCCAATATCAGCATCAGCCCAATATCAGCATCAGCCCAATATCAGCATCAGCCCAATATCAGCATCAGCCCAATATCAGCATCAGCCCAATATCAGCATCAGCCCAATATCAGCATCAGCCCAATATCAGCATCAGCCCAATATCAGCATCAGCCCAATATCAGCATCAGCCCAATATCAGCATCAGCCCAATATCAGCATCAGCCCAATATCAGCATCAGCCCAATATCAGCATCAGCCCAATATCAGCATCAGCCCAATATCAGCATCAGCCCAATATCAGCATCAGCCCAATATCAGCATCAGCCCAATATCAGCATCAGCCCAATATCAGCATCAGCCCAATATCAGCATCAGCCCAATATCAGCATCATCAGCCCAATATCAGCATCAGCCCAATATCAGCATCAGCCCAATATCAGCATCAGCCCAATATCAGCATCAGCCCAATATCAGCATCAGCCCAATATCAGCATCAGCCCAATATCAGCATCAGCCCAATATCAGCATCAGCCCAATATCAGCATCAGCCCAATATCAGCATCAGCCCAATATCAGCATCAGCCCAATATCAGCATCAGCCCAATATCAGCATCAGCCCAATATCAGCATCAGCCCAATATCAGCATCAGCCCAATATCAGCATCAGCCCAATATCAGCATCAGCCCAATATCAGCATCAGCCCAATATCAGCATCAGCCCAATATCAGCATCAGCCCAATATCAGCATCAGCCCAATATCAGCATCAGCCCAATATCAGCATCAGCCCAATATCAGCATCAGCCCAATATCAGCATCAGCCCAATATCAGCATCAGCCCAATATCAGCATCAGCCCAATATCAGCATCAGCCCAATATCAGCATCAGCCCAATATCAGCATCAGCCCAATATCAGCATCAGCCCAATATCAGCATCAGCCCAATATCAGCATCAGCCCAATATCAGCATCAGCCCAATATCAGCATCAGCCCAATATCAGCATCAGCCCAATATCAGCATCAGCCCAATATCAGCATCAGCCCAATATCAGCATCAGCCCAATATCAGCATCAGCCCAATATCAGCATCAGCCCAATATCAGCATCAGCCCAATATCAGCATCAGCCCAATATCAGCATCAGCCCAATATCAGCATCAGCCCAATATCAGCATCAGCCCAATATCAGCATCAGCCCAATATCAGAGTGTGTTTGAAGATACAGACTCTGCTAAGCAAAAGTGAACAGGGCCAAACTGGGCTTATTTCGCTGTGAAAGTGACATTTAGGCACGGACTTGGAAAACCTTGTCTGAACCCCTCCATCCTTCCTGTAGCTGCTCAGACTCTGCTTCTCTGCCCCCAGCCAAGCTTATAGGCCTGCAGAGTGTCTAGTTTTGAAGATACAGACTCTGCTAAGCAAAAGTGAACAGGGCCAAACTGGGCTTATTTCGCTGTGAAAGTGACATTTAGGCACGGAGTTGGAAAACCTTGTCTGAACCCCTCCATCCTTCCTGTAGCTGCTCAGACTCTGCTTCTCTGCCCCCAGCCAAGCTTATAGGCCTGCAGAGTGTCTAGTTTTGAAGATACAGACTCTGCTAAGCAAAAGTGAACAGGGCCAAACTGGGCTTATTTCGCTGTGAAAGTGACATTTAGGCACGGAGTTGGAAAACCTTGTCTGAACCCCTCCATCCTTCCTGTAGCTGCTCAGACTCTGCTTCTCTGCCCCCAGCCAAGCTTATAGGCCTGCAGAGTGTCTAGTTTTGAAGATACAGACTCTGCTAAGCAAAAGTGAACAGGGCCAAACTGGGCTTATTTCGCTGTGAAAGTGACATTTAGGCACGGAGTTGGAAAACCTTGTCTGAACCCCTCCATCCTTCCTGTAGCTGCTCAGACTCTGCTTCTCTGCCCCCAGCCAAGCTTATAGGCCTGCAGAGTGTCTAGTTTTGAAGATACAGACTCTGCTAAGCAAAAGTGAACAGGGCCAAACTGGGCTTATTTCGCTGTGAAAGTGACATTTAGGCACGGAGTTGGAAAACCTTGTCTGAACCCCTCCATCCTTCCTGTAGCTGCTCAGACTCTGCTTCTCTGCCCCCAGCCAAGCTTATAGGCCTGCAGAGTGTCTAGTTTTGAAGATACAGACTCTGCTAAGCAAAAGTGAACAGGGCCAAACTGGGCTTATTTCGCTGTGAAAGTGACATTTAGGCACGGAGTTGGAAAACCTTGTCTGAACCCCTCCATCCTTCCTGTAGCTGCTCAGACTCTGCTTCTCTGCCCCCAGCCAAGCTTATAGGCCTGCAGAGTGTCTAGTTTTGAAGATACAGACTCTGCTAAGCAAAAGTGAACAGGGCCAAACTGGGCTTATTTCGCTGTGAAAGTGACATTTAGGCACGGAGTTGGAAAACCTTGTCTGAACCCCTCCATCCTTCCTGTAGCTGCTCAGACTCTGCTTCTCTGCCCCCAGCCAAGCTTATAGGCCTGCAGAGTGTCTAGTTTTGAAGATACAGACTCTGCTAAGCAAAAGTGAACAGGGCCAAACTGGGCTTATTTCGCTGTGAAAGTGACATTTAGGCACGGAGTTGGAAAACCTTGTCTGAACCCCTCCATCCTTCCTGTAGCTGCTCAGACTCTGCTTCTCTGCCCCCAGCCAAGCTTATAGGCCTGCAGAGTGTCTAGTTTTGAAGATACAGACTCTGCTAAGCAAAAGTGAACAGGGCCAAACTGGGCTTATTTCGCTGTGAAAGTGACATGTAGGCACGGAGTTGGAAAACCTTGTCTGAACCCCTCCATCCTTCCTGTAGCTGCTCAGACTCTGCTTCTCTGCCCCCAGCCAAGCTTATAGGCCTGCAGAGTGTCTAGTTTTGAAGATACAGACTCTGCTAAGCAAAAGTGAACAGGGCCAAAATGGGCTTATTTCGCTGTGAAAGTGACATTTAGGCACGGAGTTGGAAAACCTTGTCTGAACCCCTCCATCCTTCCTGTAGCTGCTCAGACTCTGCTTCTCTGCCCCCAGCCAAGCTTATAGGCCTGCAGAGTGTCTAGTTTTGAAGATACAGACTCTGCTAAGCAAAAGTGAACAGGGCCAAACTGGGCTTATTTCGCTGTGAAAGTGACATTTAGGCACGGAGTTGGAAAACCTTGTCTGAACCCCTCCATCCTTCCTGTAGCTGCTCAGACTCTGCTTCTCTGCCCCCAGCCAAGCTTATAGGCCTGCAGAGTGTCTAGTTTTGAAGATACAGACTCTGCTAAGCAAAAGTGAACAGGGCCAAACTGGGCTTATTTCGCTGTGAAAGTGACATTTAGGCACGGAGTTGGAAAACCTTGTCTGAACCCCTCCATCCTTCCTGTAGCTGCTCAGACTCTGCTTCTCTGCCCCCAGCCAAGCTTATAGGCCTGCAGAGTGTCTAGTTTTGAAGATACAGACTCTGCTAAGCAAAAGTGAACAGGGCCAAACTGGGCTTATTTCGCTGTGAAAGTGACATTTAGGCACGGAGTTGGAAAACCTTGTCTGAACCCCTCCATCCTTCCTGTAGCTGCTCAGACTCTGCTTCTCTGCCCCCAGCCAAGCTTATAGGCCTGCAGAGTGTCTAGTTTTGAAGATACAGACTCTGCTAAGCAAAAGTGAACAGGGCCAAACTGGGCTTATTTCGCTGTGAAAGTGACATTTAGGCACGGAGTTGGAAAACCTTGTCTGAACCCCTCCATCCTTCCTGTAGCTGCTCAGACTCTGCTTCTCTGCCCCCAGCCAAGCTTATAGGCCTGCAGAGTGTCTAGTTTTGAAGATACAGACTCTGCTAAGCAAAAGTGAACAGGGCCAAACTGGGCTTATTTCGCTGTGAAAGTGACATTTAGGCACGGAGTTGGAAAACCTTGTCTGAACCCCTCCATCCTTCCTGTAGCTGCTCAGACTCTGCTTCTCTGCCCCCAGCCAAGCTTATAGGCCTGCAGAGTGTCTAGTTTTGAAGATACAGACTCTGCTAAGCAAAAGTGAACAGGGCCAAACTGGGCTTATTTCGCTGTGAAAGTGACATTTAGGCACGGAGTTGGAAAACCTTGTCTGAACCCCTCCATCCTTCCTGTAGCTGCTCAGACTCTGCTTCTCTGCCCCCAGCCAAGCTTATAGGCCTGCAGAGTGTCTAGTTTTGAAGATACAGACTCTGCTAAGCAAAAGTGAACAGGGCCAAACTGGGCTTATTTCGCTGTGAAAGTGACATTTAGGCACGGAGTTGGAAAACCTTGTCTGAACCCCTCCATCCTTCCTGTAGCTGCTCAGACTCTGCTTCTCTGCCCCCAGCCAAGCTTATAGGCCTGCAGAGTGTCTAGTTTTGAAGATACAGACTCTGCTAAGCAAAAGTGAACAGGGCCAAACTGGGCTTATTTCGCTGTGAAATTTCAGGAGCAAGGATGGAGGGGTTCAGACAAGGTTTTCCAACTCCGTGCCTAAATGTCACTTTCACAGCGAAATAAGCCCAGTTTGGCCCTGTTCACTTTTGCTTAGCAGAGTCTGTATCTTCAAAACTAGACACTCTGCAGGCCTATAAGCTTGGCTGGGGGCAGAGAAGCAGAGTCTGAGCAGCTACAGGAAGGATGGAGGGGTTCAGACAAGGTTTTCCAACTCCGTGCCTAAATGTCACTTTCACAGCGAAATAAGCCCAGTTTGGCCCTGTTCACTTTTGCTTAGCAGAGTCTGTATCTTCAAAACTAGACACTCTGCAGGCCTATAAGCTTGGCTGGGGGCAGAGAAGCAGAGTCTGAGCAGCTACAGGAAGGATGGAGGGGTTCAGACAAGGTTTTCCAACTCCGTGCCTAAATGTCACTTTCACAGCGAAATAAGCCCAGTTTGGCCCTGTTCACTTTTGCTTAGCAGAGTCTGTATCTTCAAAACTAGACACTCTGCAGGCCTATAAGCTTGGCTGGGGGCAGAGAAGCAGAGTCTGAGCAGCTACAGGAAGGATGGAGGGGTTCAGACAAGGTTTTCCAACTCCGTGCCTAAATGTCACTTTCACAGCGAAATAAGCCCAGTTTGGCCCTGTTCACTTTTGCTTAGCAGAGTCTGTATCTTCAAAACTAGACACTCTGCAGGCCTATAAGCTTGGCTGGGGGCAGAGAAGCAGAGTCTGAGCAGCTACAGGAAGGATGGAGGGGTTCAGACAAGGTTTTCCAACTCCGTGCCTAAATGTCACTTTCACAGCGAAATAAGCCCAGTTTGGCCCTGTTCACTTTTGCTTAGCAGAGTCTGTATCTTCAAAACTAGACACTCTGCAGGCCTATAAGCTTGGCTGGGGGCAGAGAAGCAGAGTCTGAGCAGCTACAGGAAGGATGGAGGGGTTCAGACAAGGTTTTCCAACTCCGTGCCTAAATGTCACTTTCACAGCGAAATAAGCCCAGTTTGGCCCTGTTCACTTTTGCTTAGCAGAGTCTGTATCTTCAAAACTAGACACTCTGCAGGCCTATAAGCTTGGCTGGGGGCAGAGAAGCAGAGTCTGAGCAGCTACAGGAAGGATGGAGGGGTTCAGACAAGGTTTTCCAACTCCGTGCCTAAATGTCACTTTCACAGCGAAATAAGCCCAGTTTGGCCCTGTTCACTTTTGCTTAGCAGAGTCTGTATCTTCAAAACTAGACACTCTGCAGGCCTATAAGCTTGGCTGGGGGCAGAGAAGCAGAGTCTGAGCAGCTACAGGAAGGATGGAGGGGTTCAGACAAGGTTTTCCAACTCCGTGCCTAAATGTCACTTTCACAGCGAAATAAGCCCAGTTTGGCCCTGTTCACTTTTGCTTAGCAGAGTCTGTATCTTCAAAACTAGACACTCTGCAGGCCTATAAGCTTGGCTGGGGGCAGAGAAGCAGAGTCTGAGCAGCTACAGGAAGGATGGAGGGGTTCAGACAAGGTTTTCCAACTCCGTGCCTAAATGTCACTTTCACAGCGAAATAAGCCCAGTTTGGCCCTGTTCACTTTTGCTTAGCAGAGTCTGTATCTTCAAAACTAGACACTCTGCAGGCCTATAAGCTTGGCTGGGGGCAGAGAAGCAGAGTCTGAGCAGCTACAGGAAGGATGGAGGGGTTCAGACAAGGTTTTCCAACTCCGTGCCTAAATGTCACTTTCACAGCGAAATAAGCCCAGTTTGGCCCTGTTCACTTTTGCTTAGCAGAGTCTGTATCTTCAAAACTAGACACTCTGCAGGCCTATAAGCTTGGCTGGGGGCAGAGAAGCAGAGTCTGAGCAGCTACAGGAAGGATGGAGGGGTTCAGACAAGGTTTTCCAACTCCGTGCCTAAATGTCACTTTCACAGCGAAATAAGCCCAGTTTGGCCCTGTTCACTTTTGCTTAGCAGAGTCTGTATCTTCAAAACTAGACACTCTGCAGGCCTATAAGCTTGGCTGGGGGCAGAGAAGCAGAGTCTGAGCAGCTACAGGAAGGATGGAGGGGTTCAGACAAGGTTTTCCAAGTCCGTGCCTAAATCTCACTTTCACAGCGAAATAAGCCCAGTTTGGCCCTGTTCACTTTTGCTTAGCAGAGTCTGTATCTTCAAAACTAGACACTCTGCAGGCCTATATCAGCCCAATATCAATATCAGCCCAATATCAATATCAGCCCAATATCATCATCAGCCCAATATCAGCATCAGCCCAATATCAGCATCAGCCCAATATCAGCATCAGCCCAATATCAGCATCAGCCCAATATCAGCATCAGCCCAATATCAGCATCAGCCCAATATCAGCATCAGCCCAATATCAGCATCAGCCCAATATCAGCATCAGCCCAATATCAGCATCAGCCCAATATCAGCATCAGCCCAATATCAGCATCAGCCCAATATCAGCATCAGCCCAATATCAGCATCAGCCCAATATCAGCATCAGCCCAATATCAGCATCAGCCCAATATCAGCATCAGCCCAATATCAGCATCAGCCCAATATCAGCATCAGCCCAATATCAGCATCAGCCCAATATCAGCATCAGCCCAATATCAGCATCAGCCCAATATCAGCATCAGCCCAATATCAGCATCAGCCCAATATCAGCATCAGCCCAATATCAGCATCAGCCCAATATCAGCATCAGCCCAATATCAGCATCAGCCCAATATCAGCATCAGCCCAATATCAGCATCAGCCCAATATCAGCATCAGCCCAATATCAGCATCAGCCCAATATCAGCATCAGCCCAATATCAGCATCAGCCCAATATCAGCATCAGCCCAATATCAGCATCAGCCCAATATCAGCATCAGCCCAATATCAGCATCAGCCCAATATCAGCATCAGCCCAATATCAGCATCAGCCCAATATCAGCATCAGCCCAATATCAGCATCAGCCCAATATCAGCATCAGCCCAATATCAGCATCAGCCCAATATCAGCATCAGCCCAATATCAGCATCAGCCCAATATCAGCATCAGCCCAATATCAGCATCAGCCCAATATCAGCATCAGCCCAATATCAGCATCAGCCCAATATCAGCATCAGCCCAATATCAGCATCAGCCCAATATCAGCATCAGCCCAATATCAGCATCAGCCCAATATCAGCATCAGCCCAATATCAGCATCAGCCCAATATCAGCATCAGCCCAATATCAGCATCAGCCCAATATCAGCATCAGCCCAATATCAGCATCAGCCCAATATCAGCATCAGCCCAATATCAGCATCAGCCCAATATCAGCATCAGCCCAATATCAGCATCAGCCCAATATCAGCATCAGCCCAATATCAGCATCAGCCCAATATCAGCATCAGCCCAATATCAGCATCAGCCCAATATCAGCATCAGCCCAATATCAGCATCAGCCCAATATCAGCATCAGCCCAATATCAGCATCAGCCCAATATCAGCATCAGCCCAATATCAGCATCAGCCCAATATCAGCATCAGCCCAATATCAGCATCAGCCCAATATCAGCATCAGCCCAATATCAGCATCAGCCCAATATCAGCATCAGCCCAATATCAGCATCAGCCCAATATCAGCATCAGCCCAATATCAGCATCAGCCCAATATCAGCATCAGCCCAATATCAGCATCAGCCCAATATCAGCATCAGCCCAATATCAGCATCAGCCCAATATCAGCATCAGCCCAATATCAGCATCAGCCCAATATCAGCATCAGCCCAATATCAGCATCAGCCCAATATCAGCATCAGCCCAATATCAGCATCAGCCCAATATCAGCATCAGCCCAATATCAGCATCAGCCCAATATCAGCATCAGCCCAATATCAGCATCAGCCCAATATCAGCATCAGCCCAATATCAGCATCAGCCCAATATCAGCATCAGCCCAATATCAGCATCAGCCCAATATCAGCATCAGCCCAATATCAGCATCAGCCCTAGACACTCTGCAGGCCTATAAGCTTGGCTGGGGGCAGAGAAGCAGCCCAATATGATATAATATCAGCTGATGCTGATATTGGGCTGATGCTGATATTGGGCTGATGCTGATATTGGGCTGATGCTGATATTGGGCTGATGCTGATATTGGGCTGATGCTGATATTGGGCTGATGCTGATATTGGGCTGATGCTGATATTGGGCTGATGCTGATATTGGGCTGATGCTGATATTGGGCTGATGCTGATATTGGGCTGATGCTGATATTGGGCTGATGCTGATATTGGGCTGATGCTGATATTGGGCTGATGCTGATATTGGGCTGATGCTGATATTGGGCTGATGCTGATATTGGGCTGATGCTGATATTGGGCTGATGCTGATATTGGGCTGATGCTGATATTGGGCTGATGCTGATATTGGGCTGATGCTGATATTGGGCTGATGCTGATATTGGGCTGATGCTGATATTGGGCTGATGCTGATATTGGGCTGATGCTGATATTGGGCTGATGCTGATATTGGGCTGATGCTGATATTGGGCTGATGCTGATATTGGGCTGATGCTGATATTGGGCTGATGCTGATATTGGGCTGATGCTGATATTGGGCTGATGCTGATATTGGGCTGATGCTGATATTGGGCTGATGCTGATATTGGGCTGATGCTGATATTGGGCTGATGCTGATATTGGGCTGATGCTGATATTGGGCTGATGCTGATATTGGGCTGATGCTGATATTGGGCTGATGCTGATATTGGGCTGATGCTGATATTGGGCTGATGCTGATATTGGGCTGATGCTGATATTGGGCTGATGCTGATATTGGGCTGATGCTGATATTGGGCTGATGCTGATATTGGGCTGATGCTGATATTGGGCTGATGCTGATATTGGGCTGATGCTGATATTGGGCTGATGCTGATATTGGGCTGATGCTGATATTGGGCTGATGCTGATATTGGGCTGATGCTGATATTGGGCTGATGCTGATATTGGGCTGATGCTGATATTGGGCTGATGCTGATATTGGGCTGATGCTGATATTGGGCTGATGCTGATATTGGGCTGATGCTGATATTGGGCTGATGCTGATATTGGGCTGATGCTGATATTGGGCTGATGCTGATATTGGGCTGATGCTGATATTGGGCTGATGCTGATATTGGGCTGATGCTGATATTGGGCTGATGCTGATATTGGGCTGATGCTGATATTGGGCTGATGCTGATATTGGGCTGATGCTGATATTGGGCTGATGCTGATATTGGGCTGATATTGATATTGGGCTGATATTGATATTGGGCTGATATAGGCCTGCAGAGTGTCTAGTTTTGAAGATACAGACTCTGCTAAGCAAAAGTGAACAGGGCCAAACTGGGCTTATTTCGCTGTGAAAGTGACATTTAGGCACGGAGTTGGAAAACCTTGTCTGAACCCCTCCATCCTTCCTGTAGCTGCTCAGACTCTGCTTCTCTGCCCCCAGCCAAGCTTATAGGCCTGCAGAGTGTCTAGTTTTGAAGATACAGACTCTGCTAAGCAAAAGTGAACAGGGCCAAACTGGGCTTATTTCGCTGTGAAAGTGACATTTAGGCACGGAGTTGGAAAACCTTGTCTGAACCCCTCCATCCTTCCTGTAGCTGCTCAGACTCTGCTTCTCTGCCCCCAGCCAAGCTTATAGGCCTGCAGAGTGTCTAGTTTTGAAGATACAGACTCTGCTAAGCAAAAGTGAACAGGGCCAAACTGGGCTTATTTCGCTGTGAAAGTGACATTTAGGCACGGAGTTGGAAAACCTTGTCTGAACCCCTCCATCCTTCCTGTAGCTGCTCAGACTCTGCTTCTCTGCCCCCAGCCAAGCTTATAGGCCTGCAGAGTGTCTAGTTTTGAAGATACAGACTCTGCTAAGCAAAAGTGAACAGGGCCAAACTGGGCTTATTTCGCTGTGAAAGTGACATTTAGGCACGGAGTTGGAAAACCTTGTCTGAACCCCTCCATCCTTCCTGTAGCTGCTCAGACTCTGCTTCTCTGCCCCCAGCCAAGCTTATAGGCCTGCAGAGTGTCTAGTTTTGAAGATACAGACTCTGCTAAGCAAAAGTGAACAGGGCCAAACTGGGCTTATTTCGCTGTGAAAGTGACATTTAGGCACGGAGTTGGAAAACCTTGTCTGAACCCCTCCATCCTTCCTGTAGCTGCTCAGACTCTGCTTCTCTGCCCCCAGCCAAGCTTATAGGCCTGCAGAGTGTCTAGTTTTGAAGATACAGACTCTGCTAAGCAAAAGTGAACAGGGCCAAACTGGGCTTATTTCGCTGTGAAAGTGACATTTAGGCACGGAGTTGGAAAACCTTGTCTGAACCCCTCCATCCTTCCTGTAGCTGCTCAGACTCTGCTTCTCTGCCCCCAGCCAAGCTTATAGGCCTGCAGAGTGTCTAGTTTTGAAGATACAGACTCTGCTAAGCAAAAGTGAACAGGGCCAAACTGGGCTTATTTCGCTGTGAAAGTGACATTTAGGCACGGAGTTGGAAAACCTTGTCTGAACCCCTCCATCCTTCCTGTAGCTGCTCAGACTCTGCTTCTCTGCCCCCAGCCAAGCTTATAGGCCTGCAGAGTGTCTAGTTTTGAAGATACAGACTCTGCTAAGCAAAAGTGAACAGGGCCAAACTGGGCTTATTTCGCTGTGAAAGTGACATTTAGGCACGGAGTTGGAAAACCTTGTCTGAACCCCTCCATCCTTCCTGTAGCTGCTCAGACTCTGCTTCTCTGCCCCCAGCCAAGCTTATAGGCCTGCAGAGTGTCTAGTTTTGAAGATACAGACTCTGCTAAGCAAAAGTGAACAGGGCCAAACTGGGCTTATTTCGCTGTGAAAGTGACATTTAGGCACGGAGTTGGAAAACCTTGTCTGAACCCCTCCATCCTTCCTGTAGCTGCTCAGACTCTGCTTCTCTGCCCCCAGCCAAGCTTATAGGCCTGCAGAGTGTCTAGTTTTGAAGATACAGACTCTGCTAAGCAAAAGTGAACAGGGCCAAACTGGGCTTATTTCGCTGTGAAAGTGACATTTAGGCACGGAGTTGGAAAACCTTGTCTGAACCCCTCCATCCTTCCTGTAGCTGCTCAGACTCTGCTTCTCTGCCCCCAATATCAGCATCAGCCCAATATCAGCATCAGCCCAATATCAGCATCAGCCCAATATCAGCATCAGCCCAATATCAGCATCAGCCCAATATCAGCATCAGCCCAATATCAGCATCAGCCCAATATCAGCATCAGCCCAATATCAGCATCAGCCCAATATCAGCATCAGCCCAATATCAGCATCAGCCCAATATCAGCATCAGCCCAATATCAGCATCAGCCCAATATCAGCATCAGGCCAATATCAGCATCAGCCCAATATCAGCATCAGCCCAATATCAGCATCAGCCCAATATCAGCATCAGCCCAATATCAGCATCAGCCCAATATCAGCATCAGCCCAATATCAGCATCAGCCCAATATCAGCATCAGCCCAATATCAGCATCAGCCCAATATCAGCATCAGCCCAATATCAGCATCAGCCCAATATCAGCATCAGCCCAATATCAGCATCAGCCCAATATCAGCATCAGCCCAATATCAGCATCAGCCCAATATCAGCATCAGCCCAATATCAGCATCAGCCCAATATCAGCATCAGCCCAATATCAGCATCAGCCCAATATCAGCATCAGCCCAATATCAGCATCAGCCCAATATCAGCATCAGCCCAATATCAGCATCAGCCCAATATCAGCATCAGCCCAATATCAGCATCAGCCCAATATCAGCATCAGCCCAATATCAGCATCAGCCCAATATCAGCATCAGCCCTAGACACTCTGCAGGCCTATAAGCTTGGCTGGGGGCAGAGAAGCAGCCCAATATGATATAATATCAGCTGATGCTGATATTGGGCTGATGCTGATATTGGGCTGATGCTGATATTGGGCTGATGCTGATATTGGGCTGATGCTGATATTGGGCTGATGCTGATATTGGGCTGATGCTGATATTGGGCTGATGCTGATATTGGGCTGATGCTGATATTGGGCTGATGCTGATATTGGGCTGATGCTGATATTGGGCTGATGCTGATATTGGGCTGATGCTGATATTGGGCTGATGCTGATATTGGGCTGATGCTGATATTGGGCTGATGCTGATATTGGGCTGATGCTGATATTGGGCTGATGCTGATATTGGGCTGATGCTGATATTGGGCTGATGCTGATATTGGGCTGATGCTGATATTGGGCTGATGCTGATATTGGGCTGATGCTGATATTGGGCTGATGCTGATATTGGGCTGATGCTGATATTGGGCTGATGCTGATATTGGGCTGATGCTGATATTGGGCTGATGCTGATATTGGGCTGATGCTGATATTGGGCTGATGCTGATATTGGGCTGATGCTGATATTGGGCTGATGCTGATATTGGGCTGATGCTGATATTGGGCTGATGCTGATATTGGGCTGATGCTGATATTGGGCTGATGCTGATATTGGGCTGATGCTGATATTGGGCTGATGCTGATATTGGGCTGATGCTGATATTGGGCTGATGCTGATATTGGGCTGATGCTGATATTGGGCTGATGCTGATATTGGGCTGATGCTGATATTGGGCTGATGCTGATATTGGGCTGATGCTGATATTGGGCTGATGCTGATATTGGGCTGATGCTGATATTGGGCTGATGCTGATATTGGGCTGATGCTGATATTGGGCTGATGCTGATATTGGGCTGATGCTGATATTGGGCTGATGCTGATATTGGGCTGATGCTGATATTGGGCTGATGCTGATATTGGGCTGATGCTGATATTGGGCTGATGCTGATATTGGGCTGATGCTGATATTGGGCTGATGCTGATATTGGGCTGATGCTGATATTGGGCTGATGCTGATATTGGGCTGATGCTGATATTGGGCTGATGCTGATATTGGGCTGATGCTGATATTGGGCTGATGCTGATATTGGGCTGATGCTGATATTGGGCTGATGCTGATATTGGGCTGATGCTGATATTGGGCTGATGCTGATATTGGGCTGATGCTGATATTGGGCTGATGCTGATATTGGGCTGATGCTGATATTGGGCTGATGCTGATATTGGGCTGATGCTGATATTGGGCTGATGCTGATATTGGGCTGATGCTGATATTGGGCTGATATTGATATTGGGCTGATATTGATATTGGGCTGATATAGGCCTGCAGAGTGTCTAGTTTTGAAGATACAGACTCTGCTAAGCAAAAGTGAACAGGGCCAAACTGGGCTTATTTCGCTGTGAAAGTGAGATTTAGGCACGGACTTGGAAAACCTTGTCTGAACCCCTCCATCCTTCCTGTAGCTGCTCAGACTCTGCTTCTCTGCCCCCAGCCAAGCTTATAGGCCTGCAGAGTGTCTAGTTTTGAAGATACAGACTCTGCTAAGCAAAAGTGAACAGGGCCAAACTGGGCTTATTTCGCTGTGAAAGTGACATTTAGGCACGGAGTTGGAAAACCTTGTCTGAACCCCTCCATCCTTCCTGTAGCTGCTCAGACTCTGCTTCTCTGCCCCCAGCCAAGCTTATAGGCCTGCAGAGTGTCTAGTTTTGAAGATACAGACTCTGCTAAGCAAAAGTGAACAGGGCCAAACTGGGCTTATTTCGCTGTGAAAGTGACATTTAGGCACGGAGTTGGAAAACCTTGTCTGAACCCCTCCATCCTTCCTGTAGCTGCTCAGACTCTGCTTCTCTGCCCCCAGCCAAGCTTATAGGCCTGCAGAGTGTCTAGTTTTGAAGATACAGACTCTGCTAAGCAAAAGTGAACAGGGCCAAACTGGGCTTATTTCGCTGTGAAAGTGACATTTAGGCACGGAGTTGGAAAACCTTGTCTGAACCCCTCCATCCTTCCTGTAGCTGCTCAGACTCTGCTTCTCTGCCCCCAGCCAAGCTTATAGGCCTGCAGAGTGTCTAGTTTTGAAGATACAGACTCTGCTAAGCAAAAGTGAACAGGGCCAAACTGGGCTTATTTCGCTGTGAAAGTGACATTTAGGCACGGAGTTGGAAAACCTTGTCTGAACCCCTCCATCCTTCCTGTAGCTGCTCAGACTCTGCTTCTCTGCCCCCAGCCAAGCTTATAGGCCTGCAGAGTGTCTAGTTTTGAAGATACAGACTCTGCTAAGCAAAAGTGAACAGGGCCAAACTGGGCTTATTTCGCTGTGAAAGTGACATTTAGGCACGGAGTTGGAAAACCTTGTCTGAACCCCTCCATCCTTCCTGTAGCTGCTCAGACTCTGCTTCTCTGCCCCCAGCCAAGCTTATAGGCCTGCAGAGTGTCTAGTTTTGAAGATACAGACTCTGCTAAGCAAAAGTGAACAGGGCCAAACTGGGCTTATTTCGCTGTGAAAGTGACATTTAGGCACGGAGTTGGAAAACCTTGTCTGAACCCCTCCATCCTTCCTGTAGCTGCTCAGACTCTGCTTCTCTGCCCCCAGCCAAGCTTATAGGCCTGCAGAGTGTCTAGTTTTGAAGATACAGACTCTGCTAAGCAAAAGTGAACAGGGCCAAACTGGGCTTATTTCGCTGTGAAAGTGACATTTAGGCACGGAGTTGGAAAACCTTGTCTGAACCCCTCCATCCTTCCTGTAGCTGCTCAGACTCTGCTTCTCTGCCCCCAGCCAAGCTTATAGGCCTGCAGAGTGTCTAGTTTTGAAGATACAGACTCTGCTAAGCAAAAGTGAACAGGGCCAAACTGGGCTTATTTCGCTGTGAAAGTGACATTTAGGCACGGAGTTGGAAAACCTTGTCTGAACCCCTCCATCCTTCCTGTAGCTGCTCAGACTCTGCTTCTCTGCCCCCAGCCAAGCTTATAGGCCTGCAGAGTGTCTAGTTTTGAAGATACAGACTCTGCTAAGCAAAAGTGAACAGGGCCAAACTGGGCTTATTTCGCTGTGAAAGTGACATCGAAATTTCACAGCGAAATAAGCCCAGTTTGGCCCTGTTCACTTTTGCTTAGCAGAGTCTGTATCTTCAAAACTAGACACTCTGCAGGCCTATAAGCTTGGCTGGGGGCAGAGAAGCAGAGTCTGAGCAGCTACAGGAAGGATGGAGGGGTTCAGACAAGGTTTTCCAACTCCGTGCCTAAATGTCACTTTCACAGCGAAATAAGCCCAGTTTGGCCCTGTTCACTTTTGCTTAGCAGAGTCTGTATCTTCAAAACTAGACACTCTGCAGGCCTATAAGCTTGGCTGGGGGCAGAGAAGCAGAGTCTGAGCAGCTACAGGAAGGATGGAGGGGTTCAGACAAGGTTTTCCAACTCCGTGCCTAAATGTCACTTTCACAGCGAAATAAGCCCAGTTTGGCCCTGTTCACTTTTGCTTAGCAGAGTCTGTATCTTCAAAACTAGACACTCTGCAGGCCTATAAGCTTGGCTGGGGGCAGAGAAGCAGAGTCTGAGCAGCTACAGGAAGGATGGAGGGGTTCAGACAAGGTTTTCCAACTCCGTGCCTAAATGTCACTTTCACAGCGAAATAAGCCCAGTTTGGCCCTGTTCACTTTTGCTTAGCAGAGTCTGTATCTTCAAAACTAGACACTCTGCAGGCCTATAAGCTTGGCTGGGGGCAGAGAAGCAGAGTCTGAGCAGCTACAGGAAGGATGGAGGGGTTCAGACAAGGTTTTCCAACTCCGTGCCTAAATGTCACTTTCACAGCGAAATAAGCCCAGTTTGGCCCTGTTCACTTTTGCTTAGCAGAGTCTGTATCTTCAAAACTAGACACTCTGCAGGCCTATAAGCTTGGCTGGGGGCAGAGAAGCAGAGTCTGAGCAGCTACAGGAAGGATGGAGGGGTTCAGACAAGGTTTTCCAACTCCGTGCCTAAATGTCACTTTCACAGCGAAATAAGCCCAGTTTGGCCCTGTTCACTTTTGCTTAGCAGAGTCTGTATCTTCAAAACTAGACACTCTGCAGGCCTATAAGCTTGGCTGGGGGCAGAGAAGCAGAGTCTGAGCAGCTACAGGAAGGATGGAGGGGTTCAGACAAGGTTTTCCAACTCCGTGCCTAAATGTCACTTTCACAGCGAAATAAGCCCAGTTTGGCCCTGTTCACTTTTGCTTAGCAGAGTCTGTATCTTCAAAACTAGACACTCTGCAGGCCTATAAGCTTGGCTGGGGGCAGAGAAGCAGAGTCTGAGCAGCTACAGGAAGGATGGAGGGGTTCAGACAAGGTTTTCCAACTCCGTGCCTAAATGTCACTTTCACAGCGAAATAAGCCCAGTTTGGCCCTGTTCACTTTTGCTTAGCAGAGTCTGTATCTTCAAAACTAGACACTCTGCAGGCCTATAAGCTTGGCTGGGGGCAGAGAAGCAGAGTCTGAGCAGCTACAGGAAGGATGGAGGGGTTCAGACAAGGTTTTCCAACTCCGTGCCTAAATGTCACTTTCACAGCGAAATAAGCCCAGTTTGGCCCTGTTCACTTTTGCTTAGCAGAGTCTGTATCTTCAAAACTAGACACTCTGCAGGCCTATAAGCTTGGCTGGGGGCAGAGAAGCAGAGTCTGAGCAGCTACAGGAAGGATGGAGGGGTTCAGACAAGGTTTTCCAACTCCGTGCCTAAATGTCACTTTCACAGCGAAATAAGCCCAGTTTGGCCCTGTTCACTTTTGCTTAGCAGAGTCTGTATCTTCAAAACTAGACACTCTGCAGGCCTATAAGCTTGGCTGGGGGCAGAGAAGCAGAGTCTGAGCAGCTACAGGAAGGATGGAGGGGTTCAGACAAGGTTTTCCAACTCCGTGCCTAAATGTCACTTTCACAGCGAAATAAGCCCAGTTTGGCCCTGTTCACTTTTGCTTAGCAGAGTCTGTATCTTCAAAACTAGACACTCTGCAGGCCTATAAGCTTGGCTGGGGGCAGAGAAGCAGAGTCTGAGCAGCTACAGGAAGGATGGAGGGGTTCAGACAAGGTTTTCCAACTCCGTGCCTAAATGTCACTTTCACAGCGAAATAAGCCCAGTTTGGCCCTGTTCACTTTTGCTTAGCAGAGTCTGTATCTTCAAAACTAGACACTCTGCAGGCCTATAAGCTTGGCTGGGGGCAGAGAAGCAGAGTCTGAGCAGCTACAGGAAGGATGGAGGGGTTCAGACAAGGTTTTCCAACTCCGTGCCTAAATGTCACTTTCACAGCGAAATAAGCCCAGTTTGGCCCTGTTCACTTTTGCTTAGCAGAGTCTGTATCTTCAAAACTAGACACTCTGCAGGCCTATAAGCTTGGCTGGGGGCAGAGAAGCAGAGTCTGAGCAGCTACAGGAAGGATGGAGGGGTTCAGACAAGGTTTTCCAACTCCGTGCCTAAATGTCACTTTCACAGCGAAATAAGCCCAGTTTGGCCCTGTTCACTTTTGCTTAGCAGAGTCTGTATCTTCAAAACTAGACACTCTGCAGGCCTATAAGCTTGGCTGGGGGCAGAGAAGCAGAGTCTGAGCAGCTACAGGAAGGATGGAGGGGTTCAGACAAGGTTTTCCAACTCCGTGCCTAAATGTCACTTTCACAGCGAAATAAGCCCAGTTTGGCCCTGTTCACTTTTGCTTAGCAGAGTCTGTATCTTCAAAACTAGACACTCTGCAGGCCTATAAGCTTGGCTGGGGGCAGAGAAGCAGAGTCTGAGCAGCTACAGGAAGGATGGAGGGGTTCAGACAAGGTTTTCCAACTCCGTGCCTAAATGTCACTTTCACAGCGAAATAAGCCCAGTTTGGCCCTGTTCACTTTTGCTTAGCAGAGTCTGTATCTTCAAAACTAGACACTCTGCAGGCCTATAAGCTTGGCTGGGGGCAGAGAAGCAGAGTCTGAGCAGCTACAGGAAGGATGGAGGGGTTCAGACAAGGTTTTCCAACTCCGTGCCTAAATGTCACTTTCACAGCGAAATAAGCCCAGTTTGGCCCTGTTCACTTTTGCTTAGCAGAGTCTGTATCTTCAAAACTAGACACTCTGCAGGCCTATAAGCTTGGCTGGGGGCAGAGAAGCAGAGTCTGAGCAGCTACAGGAAGGATGGAGGGGTTCAGACAAGGTTTTCCAACTCCGTGCCTAAATGTCACTTTCACAGCGAAATAAGCCCAGTTTGGCCCTGTTCACTTTTGCTTAGCAGAGTCTGTATCTTCAAAACTAGACACTCTGCAGGCCTATAAGCTTGGCTGGGGGCAGAGAAGCAGAGTCTGAGCAGCTACAGGAAGGATGGAGGGGTTCAGACAAGGTTTTCCAACTCCGTGCCTAAATGTCACTTTCACAGCGAAATAAGCCCAGTTTGGCCCTGTTCACTTTTGCTTAGCAGAGTCTGTATCTTCAAAACTAGACACTCTGCAGGCCTATAAGCTTGGCTGGGGGCAGAGAAGCAGAGTCTGAGCAGCTACAGGAAGGATGGAGGGGTTCAGACAAGGTTTTCCAACTCCGTGCCTAAATGTCACTTTCACAGCGAAATAAGCCCAGTTTGGCCCTGTTCACTTTTGCTTAGCAGAGTCTGTATCTTCAAAACTAGACACTCTGCAGGCCTATAAGCTTGGCTGGGGGCAGAGAAGCAGAGTCTGAGCAGCTACAGGAAGGATGGAGGGGTTCAGACAAGGTTTTCCAAGTCCGTGCCTAAATGTCACTTTCACAGCGAAATAAGCCCAGTTTGGCCCTGTTCACTTTTGCTTAGCAGAGTCTGTATCTTCAAAACTAGACACTCTGCAGGCCTATATCAGCCCAATATCAGCATCAGCCCAATATCAGCATCAGCCCAATATCAGCATCAGCCCAATATCAGCATCAGCCCAATATCAGCATCAGCCCAATATCAGCATCAGCCCAATATCAGCATCAGCCCAATATCAGCATCAGCCCAATATCAGCATCAGCCCAATATCAGCATCAGCCCAATATCAGCATCAGCCCAATATCAGCATCAGCCCAATATCAGCATCAGCCCAATATCAGCATCAGCCCAATATCAGCATCAGCCCAATATCAGCATCAGCCCAATATCAGCATCAGCCCAATATCAGCATCAGCCCAATATCAGCATCAGCCCAATATCAGCATCAGCCCAATATCAGCATCAGCCCAATATCAGCATCAGCCCAATATCAGCATCAGCCCAATATCAGCATCAGCCCAATATCAGCATCAGCCCAATATCAGCATCAGCCCAATATCAGCATCAGCCCAATATCAGCATCAGCCCAATATCAGCATCAGCCCAATATCAGCATCAGCCCAATATCAGCATCAGCCCAATATCAGCATCAGCCCAATATCAGCATCAGCCCAATATCAGCATCAGCCCAATATCAGCATCAGCCCAATATCAGCATCAGCCCAATATCAGCATCAGCCCAATATCAGCATCAGCCCAATATCAGCATCAGCCCAATATCAGCATCAGCCCAATATCAGCATCAGCCCAATATCAGCATCAGCCCAATATCAGCATCAGCCCAATATCAGCATCAGCCCAATATCAGCATCAGCCCAATATCAGCATCAGCCCAATATCAGCATCAGCCCAATATCAGCATCAGCCCAATATCAGCATCAGCCCAATATCAGCATCAGCCCAATATCAGCATCAGCCCAATATCAGCATCAGCCCAATATCAGCATCAGCCCAATATCAGCATCAGCCCAATATCAGCATCAGCCCAATATCAGCATCAGCCCAATATCAGCATCAGCCCAATATCAGCATCAGCCCAATATCAGCATCAGCCCAATATCAGCATCAGCCCAATATCAGCATCAGCCCAATATCAGCATCAGCCCAATATCAGCATCAGCCCAATATCAGCATCAGCCCAATATCAGCATCAGCCCAATATCAGCATCAGCCCAATATCAGCATCAGCCCAATATCAGCATCAGCCCAATATCAGCATCAGCCCAATATCAGCATCAGCCCAATATCAGCATCAGCCCAATATCAGCATCAGCCCAATATCAGCATCAGCCCAATATCAGCATCAGCCCAATATCAGCATCAGCCCAATATCAGCATCAGCCCAATATCAGCATCAGCCCAATATCAGCATCAGCCCAATATCAGCATCAGCCCAATATCAGCATCAGCCCAATATCAGCATCAGCCCAATATCAGCATCAGCCCAATATCAGCATCAGCCCAATATCAGCATCAGCCCAATATCAGCATCAGCCCAATATCAGCATCAGCCCAATATCAGCATCAGCCCAATATCAGCATCAGCCCAATATCAGCATCAGCCCAATATCAGCATCAGCCCAATATCAGCATCAGCCCAATATCAGCATCAGCCCAATATCAGCATCAGCCCAATATCAGCATCAGCCCAATATCAGCATCAGCCCAATATCAGCATCAGCCCAATATCAGCATCAGCCCAATATCAGCATCAGCCCAATATCAGCATCAGCCCAATATCAGCATCAGCCCAATATCAGCATCAGCCCAATATCAGCATCAGCCCAATATCAGCATCAGCCCAATATCAGCATCAGCCCAATATCAGCATCAGCCCAATATCAGCATCAGCCCAATATCAGCATCAGCCCAATATCAGCATCAGCCCAATCATCAGCATCAGCCCAATATCAGCATCAGCCCAATATCAGCATCAGCCCAATATCAGCATCAGCCCAATATCAGCATCAGCCCAATATCAGCATCAGCCCAATATCAGCATCAGCCCTAGACACTCTGCAGGCCTATAAGCTTGGCTGGGGGCAGAGAAGCAGCCCAATATGATATAATATCAGCTGATGCTGATATTGGGCTGATGCTGATATTGGGCTGATGCTGATATTGGGCTGATGCTGATATTGGGCTGATGCTGATATTGGGCTGATGCTGATATTGGGCTGATGCTGATATTGGGCTGATGCTGATATTGGGCTGATGCTGATATTGGGCTGATGCTGATATTGGGCTGATGCTGATATTGGGCTGATGCTGATATTGGGCTGATGCTGATATTGGGCTGATGCTGATATTGGGCTGATGCTGATATTGGGCTGATGCTGATATTGGGCTGATGCTGATATTGGGCTGATGCTGATATTGGGCTGATGCTGATATTGGGCTGATGCTGATATTGGGCTGATGCTGATATTGGGCTGATGCTGATATTGGGCTGATGCTGATATTGGGCTGATGCTGATATTGGGCTGATGCTGATATTGGGCTGATGCTGATATTGGGCTGATGCTGATATTGGGCTGATGCTGATATTGGGCTGATGCTGATATTGGGCTGATGCTGATATTGGGCTGATGCTGATATTGGGCTGATGCTGATATTGGGCTGATGCTGATATTGGGCTGATGCTGATATTGGGCTGATGCTGATATTGGGCTGATGCTGATATTGGGCTGATGCTGATATTGGGCTGATGCTGATATTGGGCTGATGCTGATATTGGGCTGATGCTGATATTGGGCTGATGCTGATATTGGGCTGATGCTGATATTGGGCTGATGCTGATATTGGGCTGATGCTGATATTGGGCTGATGCTGATATTGGGCTGATGCTGATATTGGGCTGATGCTGATATTGGGCTGATGCTGATATTGGGCTGATGCTGATATTGGGCTGATGCTGATATTGGGCTGATGCTGATATTGGGCTGATGCTGATATTGGGCTGATGCTGATATTGGGCTGATGCTGATATTGGGCTGATGCTGATATTGGGCTGATGCTGATATTGGGCTGATGCTGATATTGGGCTGATGCTGATATTGGGCTGATGCTGATATTGGGCTGATGCTGATATTGGGCTGATGCTGATATTGGGCTGATGCTGATATTGGGCTGATGCTGATATTGGGCTGATGCTGATATTGGGCTGATGCTGATATTGGGCTGATGCTGATATTGGGCTGATGCTGATATTGGGCTGATGCTGATATTGGGCTGATGCTGATATTGGGCTGATGCTGATATTGGGCTGATGCTGATATTGGGCTGATGCTGATATTGGGCTGATGCTGATATTGGGCTGATGCTGATATTGGGCTGATGCTGATATTGGGCTGATGCTGATATTGGGCTGATGCTGATATTGGGCTGATGCTGATATTGGGCTGATGCTGATATTGGGCTGATGCTGATATTGGGCTGATGCTGATATTGGGCTGATGCTGATATTGGGCTGATGCTGATATTGGGCTGATGCTGATATTGGGCTGATGCTGATATTGGGCTGATGCTGATATTGGGCTGATGCTGATATTGGGCTGATGCTGATATTGGGCTGATGCTGATATTGGGCTGATGCTGATATTGGGCTGATGCTGATATTGGGCTGATGCTGATATTGGGCTGATGCTGATATTGGGCTGATGCTGATATTGGGCTGATGCTGATATTGGGCTGATGCTGATATTGGGCTGATGCTGATATTGGGCTGATGCTGATATTGGGCTGATGCTGATATTGGGCTGATGCTGATATTGGGCTGATGCTGATATTGGGCTGATGCTGATATTGGGCTGATGCTGATATTGGGCTGATGCTGATATTGGGCTGATGCTGATATTGGGCTGATGCTGATATTGGGCTGATGCTGATATTGGGCTGATGCTGATATTGGGCTGATGCTGATATTGGGCTGATGCTGATATTGGGCTGATGCTGATATTGGGCTGATATAGGCCTGCAGAGTGTCTAGTTTTGAAGATACAGACTCTGCTAAGCAAAAGTGAACAGGGCCAAACTGGGCTTATTTCGCTGTGAAAGTGACATTTAGGCACGGACTTGGAAAACCTTGTCTGAACCCCTCCATCCTTCCTGTAGCTGCTCAGACTCTGCTTCTCTGCCCCCAGCCAAGCTTATAGGCCTGCAGAGTGTCTAGTTTTGAAGATACAGACTCTGCTAAGCAAAAGTGAACAGGGCCAAACTGGGCTTATTTCGCTGTGAAAGTGACATTTAGGCACGGAGTTGGAAAACCTTGTCTGAACCCCTCCATCCTTCCTGTAGCTGCTCAGACTCTGCTTCTCTGCCCCCAGCCAAGCTTATAGGCCTGCAGAGTGTCTAGTTTTGAAGATACAGACTCTGCTAAGCAAAAGTGAACAGGGCCAAACTGGGCTTATTTCGCTGTGAAAGTGACATTTAGGCACGGAGTTGGAAAACCTTGTCTGAACCCCTCCATCCTTCCTGTAGCTGCTCAGACTCTGCTTCTCTGCCCCCAGCCAAGCTTATAGGCCTGCAGAGTGTCTAGTTTTGAAGATACAGACTCTGCTAAGCAAAAGTGAACAGGGCCAAACTGGGCTTATTTCGCTGTGAAAGTGACATTTAGGCACGGAGTTGGAAAACCTTGTCTGAACCCCTCCATCCTTCCTGTAGCTGCTCAGACTCTGCTTCTCTGCCCCCAGCCAAGCTTATAGGCCTGCAGAGTGTCTAGTTTTGAAGATACAGACTCTGCTAAGCAAAAGTGAACAGGGCCAAACTGGGCTTATTTCGCTGTGAAAGTGACATTTAGGCACGGAGTTGGAAAACCTTGTCTGAACCCCTCCATCCTTCCTGTAGCTGCTCAGACTCTGCTTCTCTGCCCCCAGCCAAGCTTATAGGCCTGCAGAGTGTCTAGTTTTGAAGATACAGACTCTGCTAAGCAAAAGTGAACAGGGCCAAACTGGGCTTATTTCGCTGTGAAAGTGACATTTAGGCACGGAGTTGGAAAACCTTGTCTGAACCCCTCCATCCTTCCTGTAGCTGCTCAGACTCTGCTTCTCTGCCCCCAGCCAAGCTTATAGGCCTGCAGAGTGTCTAGTTTTGAAGATACAGACTCTGCTAAGCAAAAGTGAACAGGGCCAAACTGGGCTTATTTCGCTGTGAAAGTGACATTTAGGCACGGAGTTGGAAAACCTTGTCTGAACCCCTCCATCCTTCCTGTAGCTGCTCAGACTCTGCTTCTCTGCCCCCAGCCAAGCTTATAGGCCTGCAGAGTGTCTAGTTTTGAAGATACAGACTCTGCTAAGCAAAAGTGAACAGGGCCAAACTGGGCTTATTTCGCTGTGAAAGTGACATTTAGGCACGGAGTTGGAAAACCTTGTCTGAACCCCTCCATCCTTCCTGTAGCTGCTCAGACTCTGCTTCTCTGCCCCCAGCCAAGCTTATAGGCCTGCAGAGTGTCTAGTTTTGAAGATACAGACTCTGCTAAGCAAAAGTGAACAGGGCCAAACTGGGCTTATTTCGCTGTGAAAGTGACATTTAGGCACGGAGTTGGAAAACCTTGTCTGAACCCCTCCATCCTTCCTGTAGCTGCTCAGACTCTGCTTCTCTGCCCCCAGCCAAGCTTATAGGCCTGCAGAGTGTCTAGTTTTGAAGATACAGACTCTGCTAAGCAAAAGTGAACAGGGCCAAACTGGGCTTATTTCGCTGTGAAAGTGACATTTAGGCACGGAGTTGGAAAACCTTGTCTGAACCCCTCCATCCTTCCTGTAGCTGCTCAGACTCTGCTTCTCTGCCCCCAGCCAAGCTTATAGGCCTGCAGAGTGTCTAGTTTTGAAGATACAGACTCTGCTAAGCAAAAGTGAACAGGGCCAAACTGGGCTTATTTCGCTGTGAAAGTGACATTTAGGCACGGAGTTGGAAAACCTTGTCTGAACCCCTCCATCCTTCCTGTAGCTGCTCAGACTCTGCTTCTCTGCCCCCAGCCAAGCTTATAGGCCTGCAGAGTGTCTAGTTTTGAAGATACAGACTCTGCTAAGCAAAAGTGAACAGGGCCAAACTGGGCTTATTTCGCTGTGAAAGTGACATTTAGGCACGGAGTTGGAAAACCTTGTCTGAACCCCTCCATCCTTCCTGTAGCTGCTCAGACTCTGCTTCTCTGCCCCCAGCCAAGCTTATAGGCCTGCAGAGTGTCTAGTTTTGAAGATACAGACTCTGCTAAGCAAAAGTGAACAGGGCCAAACTGGGCTTATTTCGCTGTGAAAGTGACATTTAGGCACGGAGTTGGAAAACCTTGTCTGAACCCCTCCATCCTTCCTGTAGCTGCTCAGACTCTGCTTCTCTGCCCCCAGCCAAGCTTATAGGCCTGCAGAGTGTCTAGTTTTGAAGATACAGACTCTGCTAAGCAAAAGTGAACAGGGCCAAACTGGGCTTATTTCGCTGTGAAAGTGACATTTAGGCACGGAGTTGGAAAACCTTGTCTGAACCCCTCCATCCTTCCTGTAGCTGCTCAGACTCTGCTTCTCTGCCCCCAGCCAAGCTTATAGGCCTGCAGAGTGTCTAGTTTTGAAGATACAGACTCTGCTAAGCAAAAGTGAACAGGGCCAAACTGGGCTTATTTCGCTGTGAAAGTGACATTTAGGCACGGAGTTGGAAAACCTTGTCTGAACCCCTCCATCCTTCCTGTAGCTGCTCAGACTCTGCTTCTCTGCCCCCAGCCAAGCTTATAGGCCTGCAGAGTGTCTAGTTTTGAAGATACAGACTCTGCTAAGCAAAAGTGAACAGGGCCAAACTGGGCTTATTTCGCTGTGAAAGTGACATTTAGGCACGGAGTTGGAAAACCTTGTCTGAACCCCTCCATCCTTCCTGTAGCTGCTCAGACTCTGCTTCTCTGCCCCCAGCCAAGCTTATAGGCCTGCAGAGTGTCTAGTTTTGAAGATACAGACTCTGCTAAGCAAAAGTGAACAGGGCCAAACTGGGCTTATTTCGCTGTGAAAGTGACATTTAGGCACGGAGTTGGAAAACCTTGTCTGAACCCCTCCATCCTTCCTGTAGCTGCTCAGACTCTGCTTCTCTGCCCCCAGCCAAGCTTATAGGCCTGCAGAGTGTCTAGTTTTGAAGATACAGACTCTGCTAAGCAAAAGTGAACAGGGCCAAACTGGGCTTATTTCGCTGTGAAAGTGACATTTAGGCACGGAGTTGGAAAACCTTGTCTGAACCCCTCCATCCTTCCTGTAGCTGCTCAGACTCTGCTTCTCTGCCCCCAGCCAAGCTTATAGGCCTGCAGAGTGTCTAGTTTTGAAGATACAGACTCTGCTAAGCAAAAGTGAACAGGGCCAAACTGGGCTTATTTCGCTGTGAAAGTGACATTTAGGCACGGAGTTGGAAAACCTTGTCTGAACCCCTCCATCCTTCCTGTAGCTGCTCAGACTCTGCTTCTCTGCCCCCAGCCAAGCTTATAGGCCTGCAGAGTGTCTAGTTTTGAAGATACAGACTCTGCTAAGCAAAAGTGAACAGGGCCAAACTGGGCTTATTTCGCTGTGAAATTTCGATGTCACTTTCACAGCGAAATAAGCCCAGTTTGGCCCTGTTCACTTTTGCTTAGCAGAGTCTGTATCTTCAAAACTAGACACTCTGCAGGCCTATAAGCTTGGCTGGGGGCAGAGAAGCAGAGTCTGAGCAGCTACAGGAAGGATGGAGGGGTTCAGACAAGGTTTTCCAACTCCGTGCCTAAATGTCACTTTCACAGCGAAATAAGCCCAGTTTGGCCCTGTTCACTTTTGCTTAGCAGAGTCTGTATCTTCAAAACTAGACACTCTGCAGGCCTATAAGCTTGGCTGGGGGCAGAGAAGCAGAGTCTGAGCAGCTACAGGAAGGATGGAGGGGTTCAGACAAGGTTTTCCAACTCCGTGCCTAAATGTCACTTTCACAGCGAAATAAGCCCAGTTTGGCCCTGTTCACTTTTGCTTAGCAGAGTCTGTATCTTCAAAACTAGACACTCTGCAGGCCTATAAGCTTGGCTGGGGGCAGAGAAGCAGAGTCTGAGCAGCTACAGGAAGGATGGAGGGGTTCAGACAAGGTTTTCCAACTCCGTGCCTAAATGTCACTTTCACAGCGAAATAAGCCCAGTTTGGCCCTGTTCACTTTTGCTTAGCAGAGTCTGTATCTTCAAAACTAGACACTCTGCAGGCCTATAAGCTTGGCTGGGGGCAGAGAAGCAGAGTCTGAGCAGCTACAGGAAGGATGGAGGGGTTCAGACAAGGTTTTCCAACTCCGTGCCTAAATGTCACTTTCACAGCGAAATAAGCCCAGTTTGGCCCTGTTCACTTTTGCTTAGCAGAGTCTGTATCTTCAAAACTAGACACTCTGCAGGCCTATAAGCTTGGCTGGGGGCAGAGAAGCAGAGTCTGAGCAGCTACAGGAAGGATGGAGGGGTTCAGACAAGGTTTTCCAACTCCGTGCCTAAATGTCACTTTCACAGCGAAATAAGCCCAGTTTGGCCCTGTTCACTTTTGCTTAGCAGAGTCTGTATCTTCAAAACTAGACACTCTGCAGGCCTATAAGCTTGGCTGGGGGCAGAGAAGCAGAGTCTGAGCAGCTACAGGAAGGATGGAGGGGTTCAGACAAGGTTTTCCAACTCCGTGCCTAAATGTCACTTTCACAGCGAAATAAGCCCAGTTTGGCCCTGTTCACTTTTGCTTAGCAGAGTCTGTATCTTCAAAACTAGACACTCTGCAGGCCTATAAGCTTGGCTGGGGGCAGAGAAGCAGAGTCTGAGCAGCTACAGGAAGGATGGAGGGGTTCAGACAAGGTTTTCCAACTCCGTGCCTAAATGTCACTTTCACAGCGAAATAAGCCCAGTTTGGCCCTGTTCACTTTTGCTTAGCAGAGTCTGTATCTTCAAAACTAGACACTCTGCAGGCCTATAAGCTTGGCTGGGGGCAGAGAAGCAGAGTCTGAGCAGCTACAGGAAGGATGGAGGGGTTCAGACAAGGTTTTCCAACTCCGTGCCTAAATGTCACTTTCACAGCGAAATAAGCCCAGTTTGGCCCTGTTCACTTTTGCTTAGCAGAGTCTGTATCTTCAAAACTAGACACTCTGCAGGCCTATAAGCTTGGCTGGGGGCAGAGAAGCAGAGTCTGAGCAGCTACAGGAAGGATGGAGGGGTTCAGACAAGGTTTTCCAACTCCGTGCCTAAATGTCACTTTCACAGCGAAATAAGCCCAGTTTGGCCCTGTTCACTTTTGCTTAGCAGAGTCTGTATCTTCAAAACTAGACACTCTGCAGGCCTATAAGCTTGGCTGGGGGCAGAGAAGCAGAGTCTGAGCAGCTACAGGAAGGATGGAGGGGTTCAGACAAGGTTTTCCAACTCCGTGCCTAAATGTCACTTTCACAGCGAAATAAGCCCAGTTTGGCCCTGTTCACTTTTGCTTAGCAGAGTCTGTATCTTCAAAACTAGACACTCTGCAGGCCTATAAGCTTGGCTGGGGGCAGAGAAGCAGAGTCTGAGCAGCTACAGGAAGGATGGAGGGGTTCAGACAAGGTTTTCCAACTCCGTGCCTAAATGTCACTTTCACAGCGAAATAAGCCCAGTTTGGCCCTGTTCACTTTTGCTTAGCAGAGTCTGTATCTTCAAAACTAGACACTCTGCAGGCCTATAAGCTTGGCTGGGGGCAGAGAAGCAGAGTCTGAGCAGCTACAGGAAGGATGGAGGGGTTCAGACAAGGTTTTTCCAAGTCCGTGCCTAAATGTCACTTTCACAGCTAAATAAGCCCAGTTTGGCCCTGTTCACTTTTGCTTAGCAGAGTCTGTATCTTCAAAACTAGACACTCTGCAGGCCTATATCAGCCCAATATCAATATCAGCCCAATATCAGCTATCAGCCCAATATCAGCATCAGCCCAATATCAGCATCAGCCCAATATCAGCATCAGCCCAATATCAGCATCAGCCCAATATCAGCATCAGCCCAATATCAGCATCAGCCCATATCAGCATCAGCCCAATATCAGCATCAGCCCAATATCAGCATCAGCCCAATATCAGCATCAGCCCAATATCAGCATCAGCCCAATATCAGCATCAGCCCAATATCAGCATCAGCCCAATATCAGCATCAGCCCAATATCAGCATCAGCCCAATATCAGCATCAGCCCAATATCAGCATCAGCCCAATATCAGCATCAGCCCAATATCAGCATCAGCCCAATATCAGCATCAGCCCAATATCAGCATCAGCCCAATATCAGCATCAGCCCAATATCAGCATCAGCCCAATATCAGCATCAGCCCAATATCAGCATCAGCCCAATATCAGCATCAGCCCAATATCAGCATCAGCCCAATATCAGCATCAGCCCAATATCAGCATCAGCCCAATATCAGCATCAGCCCAATATCAGCATCAGCCCAATATCAGCATCAGCCCAATATCAGCATCAGCCCAATATCAGCATCAGCCCAATATCAGCATCAGCCCAATATCAGCATCAGCCCAATATCAGCATCAGCCCAATATCAGCATCAGCCCAATATCAGCATCAGCCCAATATCAGCATCAGCCCAATATCAGCATCAGCCCAATATCAGCATCAGCCCAATATCAGCATCAGCCCAATATCAGCATCAGCCCAATATCAGCATCAGCCCAATATCAGCATCAGCCCAATATCAGCATCAGCCCAATATCAGCATCAGCCCAATATCAGCATCAGCCCAATATCAGCATCAGCCCAATATCAGCATCAGCCCAATATCAGCATCAGCCCAATATCAGCATCAGCCCAATATCAGCATCAGCCCAATATCAGCATCAGCCCAATATCAGCATCAGCCCTAGACACTCTGCAGGCCTATAAGCTTGGCTGGGGGCAGAGAAGCAGCCCAATAAGATATAATATCAGCTGATGCTGATATTGGGCTGATGCTGATATTGGGCTGATGCTGATATTGGGCTGATGCTGATATTGGGCTGATGCTGATATTGGGCTGATGCTGATATTGGGCTGATGCTGATATTGGGCTGATGCTGATATTGGGCTGATGCTGATATTGGGCTGATGCTGATATTGGGCTGATGCTGATATTGGGCTGATGCTGATATTGGGCTGATGCTGATATTGGGCTGATGCTGATATTGGGCTGATGCTGATATTGGGCTGATGCTGATATTGGGCTGATGCTGATATTGGGCTGATGCTGATATTGGGCTGATGCTGATATTGGGCTGATGCTGATATTGGGCTGATGCTGATATTGGGCTGATGCTGATATTGGGCTGATGCTGATATTGGGCTGATGCTGATATTGGGCTGATGCTGATATTGGGCTGATGCTGATATTGGGCTGATGCTGATATTGGGCTGATGCTGATATTGGGCTGATGCTGATATTGGGCTGATGCTGATATTGGGCTGATGCTGATATTGGGCTGATGCTGATATTGGGCTGATGCTGATATTGGGCTGATGCTGATATTGGGCTGATGCTGATATTGGGCTGATGCTGATATTGGGCTGATGCTGATATTGGGCTGATGCTGATATTGGGCTGATGCTGATATTGGGCTGATGCTGATATTGGGCTGATGCTGATATTGGGCTGATGCTGATATTGGGCTGATGCTGATATTGGGCTGATGCTGATATTGGGCTGATGCTGATATTGGGCTGATGCTGATATTGGGCTGATGCTGATATTGGGCTGATGCTGATATTGGGCTGATGCTGATATTGGGCTGATGCTGATATTGGGCTGATGCTGATATTGGGCTGATGCTGATATTGGGCTGATGCTGATATTGGGCTGATGCTGATATTGGGCTGATGCTGATATTGGGCTGATGCTGATATTGGGCTGATGCTGATATTGGGCTGATGCTGATATTGGGCTGATGCTGATATTGGGCTGATGCTGATATTGGGCTGATGCTGATATTGGGCTGATGCTGATATTGGGCTGATGCTGATATTGGGCTGATGCTGATATTGGGCTGATGCTGATATTGGGCTGATGCTGATATTGGGCTGATGCTGATATTGGGCTGATGCTGATATTGGGCTGATGCTGATATTGGGCTGATGCTGATATTGGGCTGATGCTGATATTGGGCTGATGCTGATATTGGGCTGATGCTGATATTGGGCTGATGCTGATATTGGGCTGATGCTGATATTGGGCTGATGCTGATATTGGGCTGATGCTGATATTGGGCTGATGCTGATATTGGGCTGATGCTGATATTGGGCTGATGCTGATATTGGGCTGATATTGATATTGGGCTGATATTGATATTGGGCTGATATAGGCCTGCAGAGTGTCTAGTTTTGAAGATACAGACTCTGCTAAGCAAAAGTGAACAGGGCCAAACTGGGCTTATTTCGCTGTGAAAGTGACATTTAGGCACGGAGTTGGAAAACCTTGTCTGAACCCCTCCATCCTTCCTGTAGCTGCTCAGACTCTGCTTCTCTGCCCCCAGCCAAGCTTATAGGCCTGCAGAGTGTCTAGTTTTGAAGATACAGACTCTGCTAAGCAAAAGTGAACAGGGCCAAACTGGGCTTATTTCGCTGTGAAAGTGACATTTAGGCACGGAGTTGGAAAACCTTGTCTGAACCCCTCCATCCTTCCTGTAGCTGCTCAGACTCTGCTTCTCTGCCCCCAGCCAAGCTTATAGGCCTGCAGAGTGTCTAGTTTTGAAGATACAGACTCTGCTAAGCAAAAGTGAACAGGGCCAAACTGGGCTTATTTCGCTGTGAAAGTGACATTTAGGCACGGAGTTGGAAAACCTTGTCTGAACCCCTCCATCCTTCCTGTAGCTGCTCAGACTCTGCTTCTCTGCCCCCAGCCAAGCTTATAGGCCTGCAGAGTGTCTAGTTTTGAAGATACAGACTCTGCTAAGCAAAAGTGAACAGGGCCAAACTGGGCTTATTTCGCTGTGAAAGTGACATTTAGGCACGGAGTTGGAAAACCTTGTCTGAACCCCTCCATCCTTCCTGTAGCTGCTCAGACTCTGCTTCTCTGCCCCCAGCCAAGCTTATAGGCCTGCAGAGTGTCTAGTTTTGAAGATACAGACTCTGCTAAGCAAAAGTGAACAGGGCCAAACTGGGCTTATTTCGCTGTGAAAGTGACATTTAGGCACGGAGTTGGAAAACCTTGTCTGAACCCCTCCATCCTTCCTGTAGCTGCTCAGACTCTGCTTCTCTGCCCCCAGCCAAGCTTATAGGCCTGCAGAGTGTCTAGTTTTGAAGATACAGACTCTGCTAAGCAAAAGTGAACAGGGCCAAACTGGGCTTATTTCGCTGTGAAAGTGACATTTAGGCACGGAGTTGGAAAACCTTGTCTGAACCCCTCCATCCTTCCTGTAGCTGCTCAGACTCTGCTTCTCTGCCCCCAGCCAAGCTTATAGGCCTGCAGAGTGTCTAGTTTTGAAGATACAGACTCTGCTAAGCAAAAGTGAACCGGGCCAAACTGGGCTTATTTCGCTGTGAAAGTGACATTTAGGCACGGAGTTGGAAAACCTTGTCTGAACCCCTCCATCCTTCCTGTAGCTGCTCAGACTCTGCTTCTCTGCCCCCAGCCAAGCTTATAGGCCTGCAGAGTGTCTAGTTTTGAAGATACAGACTCTGCTAAGCAAAAGTGAACAGGGCCAAACTGGGCTTATTTCGCTGTGAAAGTGACATTTAGGCACGGAGTTGGAAAACCTTGTCTGAACCCCTCCATCCTTCCTGTAGCTGCTCAGACTCTGCTTCTCTGCCCCCAGCCAAGCTTATAGGCCTGCAGAGTGTCTAGTTTTGAAGATACAGACTCTGCTAAGCAAAAGTGAACAGGGCCAAACTGGGCTTATTTCGCTGTGAAAGTGACATTTAGGCACGGAGTTGGAAAACCTTGTCTGAACCCCTCCATCCTTCCTGTAGCTGCTCAGACTCTGCTTCTCTGCCCCCAGCCAAGCTTATAGGCCTGCAGAGTGTCTAGTTTTGAAGATACAGACTCTGCTAAGCAAAAGTGAACAGGGCCAAACTGGGCTTATTTCGCTGTGAAAGTGACATTTAGGCACGGAGTTGGAAAACCTTGTCTGAACCCCTCCATCCTTCCTGTAGCTGCTCAGACTCTGCTTCTCTGCCCCCAGCCAAGCTTATAGGCCTGCAGAGTGTCTAGTTTTGAAGATACAGACTCTGCTAAGCAAAAGTGAACAGGGCCAAACTGGGCTTATTTCGCTGTGAAAGTGACATTTAGGCACGGAGTTGGAAAACCTTGTCTGAACCCCTCCATCCTTCCTGTAGCTGCTCAGACTCTGCTTCTCTGCCCCCAGCCAAGCTTATAGGCCTGCAGAGTGTCTAGTTTTGAAGATACAGACTCTGCTAAGCAAAAGTGAACAGGGCCAAACTGGGCTTATTTCGCTGTGAAAGTGACATTTAGGCACGGAGTTGGAAAACCTTGTCTGAACCCCTCCATCCTTCCTGTAGCTGCTCAGACTCTGCTTCTCTGCCCCCAGCCAAGCTTATAGGCCTGCAGAGTGTCTAGTTTTGAAGATACAGACTCTGCTAAGCAAAAGTGAACAGGGCCAAACTGGGCTTATTTCGCTGTGAAAGTGACATTTAGGCACGGAGTTGGAAAACCTTGTCTGAACCCCTCCATCCTTCCTGTAGCTGCTCAGACTCTGCTTCTCTGCCCCCAGCCAAGCTTATAGGCCTGCAGAGTGTCTAGTTTTGAAGATACAGACTCTGCTAAGCAAAAGTGAACAGGGCCAAACTGGGCTTATTTCGCTGTGAAAGTGACATCGAAATTTCACAGCGAAATAAGCCCAGTTTGGCCCTGTTCACTTTTGCTTAGCAGAGTCTGTATCTTCAAAACTAGACACTCTGCAGGCCTATAAGCTTGGCTGGGGGCAGAGAAGCAGAGTCTGAGCAGCTACAGGAAGGATGGAGGGGTTCAGACAAGGTTTTCCAACTCCGTGCCTAAATGTCACTTTCACAGCGAAATAAGCCCAGTTTGGCCCTGTTCACTTTTGCTTAGCAGAGTCTGTATCTTCAAAACTAGACACTCTGCAGGCCTATAAGCTTGGCTGGGGGCAGAGAAGCAGAGTCTGAGCAGCTACAGGAAGGATGGAGGGGTTCAGACAAGGTTTTCCAACTCCGTGCCTAAATGTCACTTTCACAGCGAAATAAGCCCAGTTTGGCCCTGTTCACTTTTGCTTAGCAGAGTCTGTATCTTCAAAACTAGACACTCTGCAGGCCTATAAGCTTGGCTGGGGGCAGAGAAGCAGAGTCTGAGCAGCTACAGGAAGGATGGAGGGGTTCAGACAAGGTTTTCCAACTCCGTGCCTAAATGTCACTTTCACAGCGAAATAAGCCCAGTTTGGCCCTGTTCACTTTTGCTTAGCAGAGTCTGTATCTTCAAAACTAGACACTCTGCAGGCCTATAAGCTTGGCTGGGGGCAGAGAAGCAGAGTCTGAGCAGCTACAGGAAGGATGGAGGGGTTCAGACAAGGTTTTCCAACTCCGTGCCTAAATGTCACTTTCACAGCGAAATAAGCCCCGTTTGGCCCTGTTCACTTTTGCTTAGCAGAGTCTGTATCTTCAAAACTAGACACTCTGCAGGCCTATAAGCTTGGCTGGGGGCAGAGAAGCAGAGTCTGAGCAGCTACAGGAAGGATGGAGGGGTTCAGACAAGGTTTTCCAACTCCGTGCCTAAATGTCACTTTCACAGCGAAATAAGCCCAGTTTGGCCCTGTTCACTTTTGCTTAGCAGAGTCTGTATCTTCAAAACTAGACACTCTGCAGGCCTATAAGCTTGGCTGGGGGCAGAGAAGCAGAGTCTGAGCAGCTACAGGAAGGATGGAGGGGTTCAGACAAGGTTTTCCAACTCCGTGCCTAAATGTCACTTTCACAGCGAAATAAGCCCAGTTTGGCCCTGTTCACTTTTGCTTAGCAGAGTCTGTATCTTCAAAACTAGACACTCTGCAGGCCTATAAGCTTGGCTGGGGGCAGAGAAGCAGAGTCTGAGCAGCTACAGGAAGGATGGAGGGGTTCAGACAAGGTTTTCCAACTCCGTGCCTAAATGTCACTTTCACAGCGAAATAAGCCCAGTTTGGCCCTGTTCACTTTTGCTTAGCAGAGTCTGTATCTTCAAAACTAGACACTCTGCAGGCCTATAAGCTTGGCTGGGGGCAGAGAAGCAGAGTCTGAGCAGCTACAGGAAGGATGGAGGGGTTCAGACAAGGTTTTCCAACTCCGTGCCTAAATGTCACTTTCACAGCGAAATAAGCCCAGTTTGGCCCTGTTCACTTTTGCTTAGCAGAGTCTGTATCTTCAAAACTAGACACTCTGCAGGCCTATAAGCTTGGCTGGGGGCAGAGAAGCAGAGTCTGAGCAGCTACAGGAAGGATGGAGGGGTTCAGACAAGGTTTTCCAACTCCGTGCCTAAATGTCACTTTCACAGCGAAATAAGCCCAGTTTGGCCCTGTTCACTTTTGCTTAGCAGAGTCTGTATCTTCAAAACTAGACACTCTGCAGGCCTATAAGCTTGGCTGGGGGCAGAGAAGCAGAGTCTGAGCAGCTACAGGAAGGATGGAGGGGTTCAGACAAGGTTTCCAATATCAGCATCAGCCCAATATCAGCATCAGCCCAATATCAGCATCAGCCCAATATCAGCATCAGCCCAATATCAGCATCAGCCCAATATCAGCATCAGCCCAATATCAGCATCAGCCCAATATCAGCATCAGCCCAATATCAGCATCAGCCCAATATCAGCATCAGCCCAATATCAGCATCAGCCCAATATCAGCATCAGCCCAATATCAGCATCAGCCCAATATCAGCATCAGCCCAATATCAGCATCAGCCCAATATCAGCATCAGCCCAATATCAGCATCAGCCCAATATCAGCATCAGCCCAATATCAGCATCAGCCCAATATCAGCATCAGCCCAATATCAGCATCAGCCCAATATCAGCATCAGCCCAATATCAGCATCAGCCCAATATCAGCATCAGCCCAATATCAGCATCAGCCCAATATCAGCATCAGCCCAATATCAGCATCAGCCCAATATCAGCATCAGCCCAATATCAGCATCAGCCCAATATCAGCATCAGCCCAATATCAGCATCAGCCCAATATCAGCATCAGCCCAATATCAGCATCAGCCCAATATCAGCATCAGCCCAATATCAGCATCAGCCCAATATCAGCATCAGCCCAATATCAGCATCAGCCCAATATCAGCATCAGCCCAATATCAGCATCAGCCCAATATCAGCATCAGCCCAATATCAGCATCAGCCCAATATCAGCATCAGCCCAATATCAGCATCAGCCCAATATCAGCATCAGCCCAATATCAGCATCAGCCCAATATCAGCATCAGCCCAATATCAGCATCAGCCCAATATCAGCATCAGCCCAATATCAGCATCAGCCCAATATCAGCATCAGCCCAATATCAGCATCAGCCCAATATCAGCATCAGCCCAATATCAGCATCAGCCCAATATCAGCATCAGCCCAATATCAGCATCAGCCCAATATCAGCATCAGCCCAATATCAGCATCAGCCCAATATCAGCATCAGCCCAATATCAGCATCAGCCCAATATCAGCATCAGCCCAATATCAGCATCAGCCCAATATCAGCATCAGCCCAATATCAGCATCAGCCCAATATCAGCATCAGCCCAATATCAGCATCAGCCCTAGACACTCTGCAGGCCTATAAGCTTGGCTGGGGGCAGAGAAGCTGATGGGCTGATGCTGATATTGGGCTGATGCTGATATTGGGCTGATGCTGATATTGGGCTGATGCTGATATTGGGCTGATGCTGATATTGGGCTGATGCTGATATTGGGCTGATGCTGATATTGGGCTGATGCTGATATTGGGCTGATGCTGATATTGGGCTGATGCTGATATTGGGCTGATGCTGATATTGGGCTGATGCTGATATTGGGCTGATGCTGATATTGGGCTGATGCTGATATTGGGCTGATGCTGATATTGGGCTGATGCTGATATTGGGCTGATGCTGATATTGGGCTGATGCTGATATTGGGCTGATGCTGATATTGGGCTGATGCTGATATTGGGCTGATGCTGATATTGGGCTGATGCTGATATTGGGCTGATGCTGATATTGGGCTGATGCTGATATTGGGCTGATGCTGATATTGGGCTGATGCTGATATTGGGCTGATGCTGATATTGGGCTGATGCTGATATTGGGCTGATGCTGATATTGGGCTGATGCTGATATTGGGCTGATGCTGATATTGGGCTGATGCTGATATTGGGCTGATGCTGATATTGGGCTGATGCTGATATTGGGCTGATGCTGATATTGGGCTGATGCTGATATTGGGCTGATGCTGATATTGGGCTGATGCTGATATTGGGCTGATGCTGATATTGGGCTGATGCTGATATTGGGCTGATGCTGATATTGGGCTGATGCTGATATTGGGCTGATGCTGATATTGGGCTGATGCTGATATTGGGCTGATGCTGATATTGGGCTGATGCTGATATTGGGCTGATGCTGATATTGGGCTGATGCTGATATTGGGCTGATGCTGATATTGGGCTGATGCTGATATTGGGCTGATGCTGATATTGGGCTGATGCTGATATTGGGCTGATGCTGATATTGGGCTGATGCTGATATTGGGCTGATGCTGATATTGGGCTGATGCTGATATTGGGCTGATGCTGATATTGGGCTGATGCTGATATTGGGCTGATGCTGATATTGGGCTGATATTGATATTGGGCTGATATTGATATTGGGCTGATATAGGCCTGCAGAGTGTCTAGTTTTGAAGATACAGACTCTGCTAAGCAAAAGTGAACAGGGCCAAACTGGGCTTATTTCGCTGTGAAAGTGACATTTAGGCACGGACTTGGAAAACCTTGTCTGAACCCCTCCATCCTTCCTGTAGCTGCTCAGACTCTGCTTCTCTGCCCCCAGCCAAGCTTATAGGCCTGCAGAGTGTCTAGTTTTGAAGATACAGACTCTGCTAAGCAAAAGTGAACAGGGCCAAACTGGGCTTATTTCGCTGTGAAAGTGACATTTAGGCACGGAGTTGGAAAACCTTGTCTGAACCCCTCCATCCTTCCTGTAGCTGCTCAGACTCTGCTTCTCTGCCCCCAGCCAAGCTTATAGGCCTGCAGAGTGTCTAGTTTTGAAGATACAGACTCTGCTAAGCAAAAGTGAACAGGGCCAAACTGGGCTTATTTCGCTGTGAAAGTGACATTTAGGCACGGAGTTGGAAAACCTTGTCTGAACCCCTCCATCCTTCCTGTAGCTGCTCAGACTCTGCTTCTCTGCCCCCAGCCAAGCTTATAGGCCTGCAGAGTGTCTAGTTTTGAAGATACAGACTCTGCTAAGCAAAAGTGAACAGGGCCAAACTGGGCTTATTTCGCTGTGAAAGTGACATTTAGGCACGGAGTTGGAAAACCTTGTCTGAACCCCTCCATCCTTCCTGTAGCTGCTCAGACTCTGCTTCTCTGCCCCCAGCCAAGCTTATAGGCCTGCAGAGTGTCTAGTTTTGAAGATACAGACTCTGCTAAGCAAAAGTGAACAGGGCCAAACTGGGCTTATTTCGCTGTGAAAGTGACATTTAGGCACGGAGTTGGAAAACCTTGTCTGAACCCCTCCATCCTTCCTGTAGCTGCTCAGACTCTGCTTCTCTGCCCCCAGCCAAGCTTATAGGCCTGCAGAGTGTCTAGTTTTGAAGATACAGACTCTGCTAAGCAAAAGTGAACAGGGCCAAACTGGGCTTATTTCGCTGTGAAAGTGACATTTAGGCACGGAGTTGGAAAACCTTGTCTGAACCCCTCCATCCTTCCTGTAGCTGCTCAGACTCTGCTTCTCTGCCCCCAGCCAAGCTTATAGGCCTGCAGAGTGTCTAGTTTTGAAGATACAGACTCTGCTAAGCAAAAGTGAACAGGGCCAAACTGGGCTTATTTCGCTGTGAAAGTGACATTTAGGCACGGAGTTGGAAAACCTTGTCTGAACCCCTCCATCCTTCCTGTAGCTGCTCAGACTCTGCTTCTCTGCCCCCAGCCAAGCTTATAGGCCTGCAGAGTGTCTAGTTTTGAAGATACAGACTCTGCTAAGCAAAAGTGAACAGGGCCAAACTGGGCTTATTTCGCTGTGAAAGTGACATTTAGGCACGGAGTTGGAAAACCTTGTCTGAACCCCTCCATCCTTCCTGTAGCTGCTCAGACTCTGCTTCTCTGCCCCCAGCCAAGCTTATAGGCCTGCAGAGTGTCTAGTTTTGAAGATACAGACTCTGCTAAGCAAAAGTGAACAGGGCCAAACTGGGCTTATTTCGCTGTGAAAGTGACATTTAGGCACGGAGTTGGAAAACCTTGTCTGAACCCCTCCATCCTTCCTGTAGCTGCTCAGACTCTGCTTCTCTGCCCCCAGCCAAGCTTATAGGCCTGCAGAGTGTCTAGTTTTGAAGATACAGACTCTGCTAAGCAAAAGTGAACAGGGCCAAACTGGGCTTATTTCGCTGTGAAAGTGACATTTAGGCACGGAGTTGGAAAACCTTGTCTGAACCCCTCCATCCTTCCTGTAGCTGCTCAGACTCTGCTTCTCTGCCCCCAGCCAAGCTTATAGGCCTGCAGAGTGTCTAGTTTTGAAGATACAGACTCTGCTAAGCAAAAGTGAACAGGGCCAAACTGGGCTTATTTCGCTGTGAAAGTGACATTTAGGCACGGAGTTGGAAAACCTTGTCTGAACCCCTCCATCCTTCCTGTAGCTGCTCAGACTCTGCTTCTCTGCCCCCAGCCAAGCTTATAGGCCTGCAGAGTGTCTAGTTTTGAAGATACAGACTCTGCTAAGCAAAAGTGAACAGGGCCAAACTGGGCTTATTTCGCTGTGAAAGTGACATTTAGGCACGGAGTTGGAAAACCTTGTCTGAACCCCTCCATCCTTCCTGTAGCTGCTCAGACTCTGCTTCTCTGCCCCCAGCCAAGCTTATAGGCCTGCAGAGTGTCTAGTTTTGAAGATACAGACTCTGCTAAGCAAAAGTGAACAGGGCCAAACTGGGCTTATTTCGCTGTGAAAGTGACATTTAGGCACGGAGTTGGAAAACCTTGTCTGAACCCCTCCATCCTTCCTGTAGCTGCTCAGACTCTGCTTCTCTGCCCCCAGCCAAGCTTATAGGCCTGCAGAGTGTCTAGTTTTGAAGATACAGACTCTGCTAAGCAAAAGTGAACAGGGCCAAACTGGGCTTATTTCGCTGTGAAAGTGACATCGAAATTTCACAGCGAAATAAGCCCAGTTTGGCCCTGTTCACTTTTGCTTAGCAGAGTCTGTATCTTCAAAACTAGACACTCTGCAGGCCTATAAGCTTGGCTGGGGGCAGAGAAGCAGAGTCTGAGCAGCTACAGGAAGGATGGAGGGGTTCAGACAAGGTTTTCCAACTCCGTGCCTAAATGTCACTTTCACAGCGAAATAAGCCCAGTTTGGCCCTGTTCACTTTTGCTTAGCAGAGTCTGTATCTTCAAAACTAGACACTCTGCAGGCCTATAAGCTTGGCTGGGGGCAGAGAAGCAGAGTCTGAGCAGCTACAGGAAGGATGGAGGGGTTCAGACAAGGTTTTCCAACTCCGTGCCTAAATGTCACTTTCACAGCGAAATAAGCCCAGTTTGGCCCTGTTCACTTTTGCTTAGCAGAGTCTGTATCTTCAAAACTAGACACTCTGCAGGCCTATAAGCTTGGCTGGGGGCAGAGAAGCAGAGTCTGAGCAGCTACAGGAAGGATGGAGGGGTTCAGACAAGGTTTTCCAACTCCGTGCCTAAATGTCACTTTCACAGCGAAATAAGCCCAGTTTGGCCCTGTTCACTTTTGCTTAGCAGAGTCTGTATCTTCAAAACTAGACACTCTGCAGGCCTATAAGCTTGGCTGGGGGCAGAGAAGCAGAGTCTGAGCAGCTACAGGAAGGATGGAGGGGTTCAGACAAGGTTTTCCAACTCCGTGCCTAAATGTCACTTTCACAGCGAAATAAGCCCAGTTTGGCCCTGTTCACTTTTGCTTAGCAGAGTCTGTATCTTCAAAACTAGACACTCTGCAGGCCTATAAGCTTGGCTGGGGGCAGAGAAGCAGAGTCTGAGCAGCTACAGGAAGGATGGAGGGGTTCAGACAAGGTTTTCCAACTCCGTGCCTAAATGTCACTTTCACAGCGAAATAAGCCCAGTTTGGCCCTGTTCACTTTTGCTTAGCAGAGTCTGTATCTTCAAAACTAGACACTCTGCAGGCCTATAAGCTTGGCTGGGGGCAGAGAAGCAGAGTCTGAGCAGCTACAGGAAGGATGGAGGGGTTCAGACAAGGTTTTCCAACTCCGTGCCTAAATGTCACTTTCACAGCGAAATAAGCCCAGTTTGGCCCTGTTCACTTTTGCTTAGCAGAGTCTGTATCTTCAAAACTAGACACTCTGCAGGCCTATAAGCTTGGCTGGGGGCAGAGAAGCAGAGTCTGAGCAGCTACAGGAAGGATGGAGGGGTTCAGACAAGGTTTTCCAACTCCGTGCCTAAATGTCACTTTCACAGCGAAATAAGCCCAGTTTGGCCCTGTTCACTTTTGCTTACAAAACTAGACACTCTGCAGGCCTATAAGCTTGGCTGGGGGCAGAGAAGCAGAGTCTGAGCAGCTACAGGAAGGATGGAGGGGTTCAGACAAGGTTTTCCAACTCCGTGCCTAAATGTCACTTTCACAGCGAAATAAGCCCAGTTTGGCCCTGTTCACTTTTGCTTAGCAGAGTCTGTATCTTCAAAACTAGACACTCTGCAGGCCTATAAGCTTGGCTGGGGGCAGAGAAGCAGAGTCTGAGCAGCTACAGGAAGGATGGAGGGGTTCAGACAAGGTTTTCCAACTCCGTGCCTAAATGTCACTTTCACAGCGAAATAAGCCCAGTTTGGCCCTGTTCACTTTTGCTTAGCAGAGTCTGTATCTTCAAAACTAGACACTCTGCAGGCCTATAAGCTTGGCTGGGGGCAGAGAAGCAGAGTCTGAGCAGCTACAGGAAGGATGGAGGGGTTCAGACAAGGTTTTCCAACTCCGTGCCTAAATGTCACTTTCACAGCGAAATAAGCCCAGTTTGGCCCTGTTCACTTTTGCTTAGCAGAGTCTGTATCTTCAAAACTAGACACTCTGCAGGCCTATAAGCTTGGCTGGGGGCAGAGAAGCAGAGTCTGAGCAGCTACAGGAAGGATGGAGGGGTTCAGACAAGGTTTTCCAACTCCGTGCCTAAATGTCACTTTCACAGCGAAATAAGCCCAGTTTGGCCCTGTTCACTTTTGCTTAGCAGAGTCTGTATCTTCAAAACTAGACACTCTGCAGGCCTATAAGCTTGGCTGGGGGCAGAGAAGCAGAGTCTGAGCAGCTACAGGAAGGATGGAGGGGTTCAGACAAGGTTTTCCAACTCCGTGCCTAAATGTCACTTTCACAGCGAAATAAGCCCAGTTTGGCCCTGTTCACTTTTGCTTAGCAGAGTCTGTATCTTCAAAACTAGACACTCTGCAGGCCTATAAGCTTGGCTGGGGGCAGAGAAGCAGAGTCTGAGCAGCTACAGGAAGGATGGAGGGGTTCAGACAAGGTTTTCCAACTCCGTGCCTAAATGTCACTTTCACAGCGAAATAAGCCCAGTTTGGCCCTGTTCACTTTTGCTTAGCAGAGTCTGTATCTTCAAAACTAGACACTCTGCAGGCCTATAAGCTTGGCTGGGGGCAGAGAAGCAGAGTCTGAGCAGCTACAGGAAGGATGGAGGGGTTCAGACAAGGTTTTCCAACTCCGTGCCTAAATGTCACTTTCACAGCGAAATAAGCCCAGTTTGGCCCTGTTCACTTTTGCTTAGCAGAGTCTGTATCTTCAAAACTAGACACTCTGCAGGCCTATAAGCTTGGCTGGGGGCAGAGAAGCAGAGTCTGAGCAGCTACAGGAAGGATGGAGGGGTTCAGACAAGGTTTTCCAACTCCGTGCCTAAATGTCACTTTCACAGCGAAATAAGCCCAGTTTGGCCCTGTTCACTTTTGCTTAGCAGAGTCTGTATCTTCAAAACTAGACACTCTGCAGGCCTATAAGCTTGGCTGGGGGCAGAGAAGCAGAGTCTGAGCAGCTACAGGAAGGATGGAGGGGTTCAGACAAGGTTTTCCAACTCCGTGCCTAAATGTCACTTTCACAGCGAAATAAGCCCAGTTTGGCCCTGTTCACTTTTGCTTAGCAGAGTCTGTATCTTCAAAACTAGACACTCTGCAGGCCTATAAGCTTGGCTGGGGGCAGAGAAGCAGAGTCTGAGCAGCTACAGGAAGGATGGAGGGGTTCAGACAAGGTTTTCCAAGTCCGTGCCTAAATGTCACTTTCACAGCGAAATAAGCCCAGTTTGGCCCTGTTCACTTTTGCTTAGCAGAGTCTGTATCTTCAAAACTAGACACTCTGCAGGCCTATATCAGCCCAATATCAATATCAGCCCAATATCAATATCAGCCCAATATCAGCATCAGCCCAATATCAGCAGCCCAATATCAGCATCAGCCCAATATCAGCATCAGCCCAATATCAGCATCAGCCCAATATCAGCATCAGCCCAATATCAGCATCAGCCCAATATCAGCATCAGCCCAATATCAGCATCAGCCCAATATCAGCATCAGCCCAATATCAGCATCAGCCCAATATCAGCATCAGCCCAATATCAGCATCAGCCCAATATCAGCATCAGCCCAATATCAGCATCAGCCCAATATCAGCATCAGCCCAATATCAGCATCAGCCCAATATCAGCATCAGCCCAATATCAGCATCAGCCCAATATCAGCATCAGCCCAATATCAGCATCAGCCCAATATCAGCATCAGCCCAATATCAGCATCAGCCCAATATCAGCATCAGCCCAATATCAGCATCAGCCCAATATCAGCATCAGCCCAATATCAGCATCAGCCCAATATCAGCATCAGCCCAATATCAGCATCAGCCCAATATCAGCATCAGCCCAATATCAGCATCAGCCCAATATCAGCATCAGCCCAATATCAGCATCAGCCCAATATCAGCATCAGCCCAATATCAGCATCAGCCCAATATCAGCATCAGCCCAATATCAGCATCAGCCCAATATCAGCATCAGCCCAATATCAGCATCAGCCCAATATCAGCATCAGCCCAATATCAGCATCAGCCCAATATCAGCATCAGCCCAATATCAGCATCAGCCCAATATCAGCATCAGCCCAATATCAGCATCAGCCCAATATCAGCATCAGCCCAATATCAGCATCAGCCCAATATCAGCATCAGCCCAATATCAGCATCAGCCCAATATCAGCATCAGCCCAATATCAGCATCAGCCCAATATCAGCATCAGCCCAATATCAGCATCAGCCCAATATCAGCATCAGCCCAATATCAGCATCAGCCCAATATCAGCATCAGCCCAATATCAGCATCAGCCCAATATCAGCATCAGCCCAATATCAGCATCAGCCCAATATCAGCATCAGCCCAATATCAGCATCAGCCCAATATCAGCATCAGCCCAATATCAGCATCAGCCCAATATCAGCATCAGCCCAATATCAGCATCAGCCCAATATCAGCATCAGCCCAATATCAGCATCAGCCCAATATCAGCATCAGCCCAATATCAGCATCAGCCCAATATCAGCATCAGCCCAATATCAGCATCAGCCCAATATCAGCATCAGCCCAATATCAGCATCAGCCCAATATCAGCATCAGCCCAATATCAGCATCAGCCCAATATCAGCATCAGCCCAATATCAGCATCAGCCCAATATCAGCATCAGCCCAATATCAGCATCAGCCCAATATCAGCATCAGCCCAATATCAGCATCAGCCCAATATCAGCATCAGCCCAATATCAGCATCAGCCCAATATCAGCATCAGCCCAATATCAGCATCAGCCCAATATCAGCATCAGCCCAATATCAGCATCAGCCCAATATCAGCATCAGCCCAATATCAGCATCAGCCCAATATCAGCATCAGCCCAATATCAGCATCAGCCCAATATCAGCATCAGCCCAATATCAGCATCAGCCCAATATCAGCATCAGCCCAATATCAGCATCAGCCCAATATCAGCATCAGCCCAATATCAGCATCAGCCCAATATCAGCATCAGCCCAATATCAGCATCAGCCCAATATCAGCATCAGCCCAATATCAGCATCAGCCCAATATCAGCATCAGCTGATATTATATCATATTGGGCTGCTTCTCTGCCCCCAGCCAAGCTTATAGGCCTGCAGAGTGTCTAGGGCTGATGCTGATATTGGGCTGATGCTGATATTGGGCTGATGCTGATATTGGGCTGATGCTGATATTGGGCTGATGCTGATATTGGGCTGATGCTGATATTGGGCTGATGCTGATATTGGGCTGATGCTGATATTGGGCTGATGCTGATATTGGGCTGATGCTGATATTGGGCTGATGCTGATATTGGGCTGATGCTGATATTGGGCTGATGCTGATATTGGGCTGATGCTGATATTGGGCTGATGCTGATATTGGGCTGATGCTGATATTGGGCTGATGCTGATATTGGGCTGATGCTGATATTGGGCTGATGCTGATATTGGGCTGATGCTGATATTGGGCTGATGCTGATATTGGGCTGATGCTGATATTGGGCTGATGCTGATATTGGGCTGATGCTGATATTGGGCTGATGCTTATATTGGGCTGATGCTGATATTGGGCTGATGCTGATATTGGGCTGATGCTGATATTGGGCTGATGCTGATATTGGGCTGATGATGCTGATATTGGGCTGATGCTGATATTGGGCTGATGCTGATATTGGGCTGATGCTGATATTGGGCTGATGCTGATATTGGGCTGATGCTGATATTGGGCTGATGCTGATATTGGGCTGATGCTGATATTGGGCTGATGCTGATATTGGGCTGATGCTGATATTGGGCTGATGCTGATATTGGGCTGATGCTGATATTGGGCTGATGCTGATATTGGGCTGATGCTGATATTGGGCTGATGCTGATATTGGGCTGATGCTGATATTGGGCTGATGCTGATATTGGGCTGATGCTGATATTGGGCTGATGCTGATATTGGGCTGATGCTGATATTGGGCTGATGCTGATATTGGGCTGATGCTGATATTGGGCTGATGCTGATATTGGGCTGATGCTGATATTGGGCTGATGCTGATATTGGGCTGATGCTGATATTGGGCTGATGCTGATATTGGAAACCTTGTCTGAACCCCTCCATCCTTCCTGTAGCTGCTCAGACTCTGCTTCTCTGCCCCCAGCCAAGCTTATAGGCCTGCAGAGTGTCTAGTTTTGAAGATACAGACTCTGCTAAGCAAAAGTGAACAGGGCCAAACTGGGCTTATTTCGCTGTGAAAGTGACATTTAGGCACGGAGTTGGAAAACCTTGTCTGAACCCCTCCATCCTTCCTGTAGCTGCTCAGACTCTGCTTCTCTGCCCCCAGCCAAGCTTATAGGCCTGCAGAGTGTCTAGTTTTGAAGATACAGACTCTGCTAAGCAAAAGTGAACAGGGCCAAACTGGGCTTATTTCGCTGTGAAAGTGACATTTAGGCACGGAGTTGGAAAACCTTGTCTGAACCCCTCCATCCTTCCTGTAGCTGCTCAGACTCTGCTTCTCTGCCCCCAGCCAAGCTTATAGGCCTGCAGAGTGTCTAGTTTTGAAGATACAGACTCTGCTAAGCAAAAGTGAACAGGGCCAAACTGGGCTTATTTCGCTGTGAAAGTGACATTTAGGCACGGAGTTGGAAAACCTTGTCTGAACCCCTCCATCCTTCCTGTAGCTGCTCAGACTCTGCTTCTCTGCCCCCAGCCAAGCTTATAGGCCTGCAGAGTGTCTAGTTTTGAAGATACAGACTCTGCTAAGCAAAAGTGAACAGGGCCAAACTGGGCTTATTTCGCTGTGAAAGTGACATTTAGGCACGGAGTTGGAAAACCTTGTCTGAACCCCTCCATCCTTCCTGTAGCTGCTCAGACTCTGCTTCTCTGCCCCCAGCCAAGCTTATAGGCCTGCAGAGTGTCTAGTTTTGAAGATACAGACTCTGCTAAGCAAAAGTGAACAGGGCCAAACTGGGCTTATTTCGCTGTGAAAGTGACATTTAGGCACGGAGTTGGAAAACCTTGTCTGAACCCCTCCATCCTTCCTGTAGCTGCTCAGACTCTGCTTCTCTGCCCCCAGCCAAGCTTATAGGCCTGCAGAGTGTCTAGTTTTGAAGATACAGACTCTGCTAAGCAAAAGTGAACAGGGCCAAACTGGGCTTATTTCGCTGTGAAAGTGACATTTAGGCACGGAGTTGGAAAACCTTGTCTGAACCCCTCCATCCTTCCTGTAGCTGCTCAGACTCTGCTTCTCTGCCCCCAGCCAAGCTTATAGGCCTGCAGAGTGTCTAGTTTTGAAGATACAGACTCTGCTAAGCAAAAGTGAACAGGGCCAAACTGGGCTTATTTCGCTGTGAAAGTGACATTTAGGCACGGAGTTGGAAAACCTTGTCTGAACCCCTCCATCCTTCCTGTAGCTGCTCAGACTCTGCTTCTCTGCCCCCAGCCAAGCTTATAGGCCTGCAGAGTGTCTAGTTTTGAAGATACAGACTCTGCTAAGCAAAAGTGAACAGGGCCAAACTGGGCTTATTTCGCTGTGAAAGTGACATTTAGGCACGGAGTTGGAAAACCTTGTCTGAACCCCTCCATCCTTCCTGTAGCTGCTCAGACTCTGCTTCTCTGCCCCCAGCCAAGCTTATAGGCCTGCAGAGTGTCTAGTTTTGAAGATACAGACTCTGCTAAGCAAAAGTGAACAGGGCCAAACTGGGCTTATTTCGCTGTGAAAGTGACATTTAGGCACGGAGTTGGAAAACCTTGTCTGAACCCCTCCATCCTTCCTGTAGCTGCTCAGACTCTGCTTCTCTGCCCCCAGCCAAGCTTATAGGCCTGCAGAGTGTCTAGTTTTGAAGATACAGACTCTGCTAAGCAAAAGTGAACAGGGCCAAACTGGGCTTATTTCGCTGTGAAAGTGACATTTAGGCACGGAGTTGGAAAACCTTGTCTGAACCCCTCCATCCTTCCTGTAGCTGCTCAGACTCTGCTTCTCTGCCCCCAGCCAAGCTTATAGGCCTGCAGAGTGTCTAGTTTTGAAGATACAGACTCTGCTAAGCAAAAGTGAACAGGGCCAAACTGGGCTTATTTCGCTGTGAAAGTGACATTTAGGCACGGAGTTGGAAAACCTTGTCTGAACCCCTCCATCCTTCCTGTAGCTGCTCAGACTCTGCTTCTCTGCCCCCAGCCAAGCTTATAGGCCTGCAGAGTGTCTAGTTTTGAAGATACAGACTCTGCTAAGCAAAAGTGAACAGGGCCAAACTGGGCTTATTTCGCTGTGAAAGTGACATTTAGGCACGGAGTTGGAAAACCTTGTCTGAACCCCTCCATCCTTCCTGTAGCTGCTCAGACTCTGCTTCTCTGCCCCCAGCCAAGCTTATAGGCCTGCAGAGTGTCTAGTTTTGAAGATACAGACTCTGCTAAGCAAAAGTGAACAGGGCCAAACTGGGCTTATTTCGCTGTGAAAGTGACATTTAGGCACGGAGTTGGAAAACCTTGTCTGAACCCCTCCATCCTTCCTGTAGCTGCTCAGACTCTGCTTCTCTGCCCCCAGCCAAGCTTATAGGCCTGCAGAGTGTCTAGTTTTGAAGATACAGACTCTGCTAAGCAAAAGTGAACAGGGCCAAACTGGGCTTATTTCGCTGTGAAAGTGACATTTAGGCACGGAGTTGGAAAACCTTGTCTGAACCCCTCCATCCTTCCTGTAGCTGCTCAGACTCTGCTTCTCTGCCCCCAGCCAAGCTTATAGGCCTGCAGAGTGTCTAGTTTTGAAGATACAGACTCTGCTAAGCAAAAGTGAACAGGGCCAAACTGGGCTTATTTCGCTGTGAAAGTGACATTTAGGCACGGAGTTGGAAAACCTTGTCTGAACCCCTCCATCCTTCCTGTAGCTGCTCAGACTCTGCTTCTCTGCCCCCAGCCAAGCTTATAGGCCTGCAGAGTGTCTAGTTTTGAAGATACAGACTCTGCTAAGCAAAAGTGAACAGGGCCAAACTGGGCTTATTTCGCTGTGAAAGTGACATTTAGGCACGGAGTTGGAAAACCTTGTCTGAACCCCTCCATCCTTCCTGTAGCTGCTCAGACTCTGCTTCTCTGCCCCCAGCCAAGCTTATAGGCCTGCAGAGTGTCTAGTTTTGAAGATACAGACTCTGCTAAGCAAAAGTGAACAGGGCCAAACTGGGCTTATTTCGCTGTGAAAGTGACATTTAGGCACGGAGTTGGAAAACCTTGTCTGAACCCCTCCATCCTTCCTGTAGCTGCTCAGACTCTGCTTCTCTGCCCCCAGCCAAGCTTATAGGCCTGCAGAGTGTCTAGTTTTGAAGATACAGACTCTGCTAAGCAAAAGTGAACAGGGCCAAACTGGGCTTATTTCGCTGTGAAAGTGACATTTAGGCACGGAGTTGGAAAACCTTGTCTGAACCCCTCCATCCTTCCTGTAGCTGCTCAGACTCTGCTTCTCTGCCCCCAGCCAAGCTTATAGGCCTGCAGAGTGTCTAGTTTTGAAGATACAGACTCTGCTAAGCAAAAGTGAACAGGGCCAAACTGGGCTTATTTCGCTGTGAAAGTGACATTTAGGCACGGAGTTGGAAAACCTTGTCTGAACCCCTCCATCCTTCCTGTAGCTGCTCAGACTCTGCTTCTCTGCCCCCAGCCAAGCTTATAGGCCTGCAGAGTGTCTAGTTTTGAAGATACAGACTCTGCTAAGCAAAAGTGAACAGGGCCAAACTGGGCTTATTTCGCTGTGAAAGTGACATTTAGGCACGGAGTTGGAAAACCTTGTCTGAACCCCTCCATCCTTCCTGTAGCTGCTCAGACTCTGCTTCTCTGCCCCCAGCCAAGCTTATAGGCCTGCAGAGTGTCTAGTTTTGAAGATACAGACTCTGCTAAGCAAAAGTGAACAGGGCCAAACTGGGCTTATTTCGCTGTGAAAGTGACATTTAGGCACGGAGTTGGAAAACCTTGTCTGAACCCCTCCATCCTTCCTGTAGCTGCTCAGACTCTGCTTCTCTGCCCCCAGCCAAGCTTATAGGCCTGCAGAGTGTCTAGTTTTGAAGATACAGACTCTGCTAAGCAAAAGTGAACAGGGCCAAACTGGGCTTATTTCGCTGTGAAAGTGACATTTAGGCACGGAGTTGGAAAACCTTGTCTGAACCCCTCCATCCTTCCTGTAGCTGCTCAGACTCTGCTTCTCTGCCCCCAGCCAAGCTTATAGGCCTGCAGAGTGTCTAGTTTTGAAGATACAGACTCTGCTAAGCAAAAGTGAACAGGGCCAAACTGGGCTTATTTCGCTGTGAAAGTGACATTTAGGCACGGAGTTGGAAAACCTTGTCTGAACCCCTCCATCCTTCCTGTAGCTGCTCAGACTCTGCTTCTCTGCCCCCAGCCAAGCTTATAGGCCTGCAGAGTGTCTAGTTTTGAAGATACAGACTCTGCTAAGCAAAAGTGAACAGGGCCAAACTGGGCTTATTTCGCTGTGAAAGTGACATTTAGGCACGGAGTTGGAAAACCTTGTCTGAACCCCTCCATCCTTCCTGTAGCTGCTCAGACTCTGCTTCTCTGCCCCCAGCCAAGCTTATAGGCCTGCAGAGTGTCTAGTTTTGAAGATACAGACTCTGCTAAGCAAAAGTGAACAGGGCCAAACTGGGCTTATTTCGCTGTGAAAGTGACATTTAGGCACGGAGTTGGAAAACCTTGTCTGAACCCCTCCATCCTTCCTGTAGCTGCTCAGACTCTGCTTCTCTGCCCCCAGCCAAGCTTATAGGCCTGCAGAGTGTCTAGTTTTGAAGATACAGACTCTGCTAAGCAAAAGTGAACAGGGCCAAACTGGGCTTATTTCGCTGTGAAAGTGACATTTAGGCACGGAGTTGGAAAACCTTGTCTGAACCCCTCCATCCTTCCTGTAGCTGCTCAGACTCTGCTTCTCTGCCCCCAGCCAAGCTTATAGGCCTGCAGAGTGTCTAGTTTTGAAGATACAGACTCTGCTAAGCAAAAGTGAACAGGGCCAAACTGGGCTTATTTCGCTGTGAAAGTGACATTTAGGCACGGAGTTGGAAAACCTTGTCTGAACCCCTCCATCCTTCCTGTAGCTGCTCAGACTCTGCTTCTCTGCCCCCAGCCAAGCTTATAGGCCTGCAGAGTGTCTAGTTTTGAAGATACAGACTCTGCTAAGCAAAAGTGAACAGGGCCAAACTGGGCTTATTTCGCTGTGAAAGTGACATTTAGGCACGGAGTTGGAAAACCTTGTCTGAACCCCTCCATCCTTCCTGTAGCTGCTCAGACTCTGCTTCTCTGCCCCCAGCCAAGCTTATAGGCCTGCAGAGTGTCTAGTTTTGAAGATACAGACTCTGCTAAGCAAAAGTGAACAGGGCCAAACTGGGCTTATTTCGCTGTGAAAGTGACATTTAGGCACGGAGTTGGAAAACCTTGTCTGAACCCCTCCATCCTTCCTGTAGCTGCTCAGACTCTGCTTCTCTGCCCCCAGCCAAGCTTATAGGCCTGCAGAGTGTCTAGTTTTGAAGATACAGACTCTGCTAAGCAAAAGTGAACAGGGCCAAACTGGGCTTATTTCGCTGTGAAAGTGACATTTAGGCACGGAGTTGGAAAACCTTGTCTGAACCCCTCCATCCTTCCTGTAGCTGCTCAGACTCTGCTTCTCTGCCCCCAGCCAAGCTTATAGGCCTGCAGAGTGTCTAGTTTTGAAGATACAGACTCTGCTAAGCAAAAGTGAACAGGGCCAAACTGGGCTTATTTCGCTGTGAAAGTGACATTTAGGCACGGAGTTGGAAAACCTTGTCTGAACCCCTCCATCCTTCCTGTAGCTGCTCAGACTCTGCTTCTCTGCCCCCAGCCAAGCTTATAGGCCTGCAGAGTGTCTAGTTTTGAAGATACAGACTCTGCTAAGCAAAAGTGAACAGGGCCAAACTGGGCTTATTTCACTGTGAAATTTCGATGTCACTTTCACAGCGAAATAAGCCCAGTTTGGCCCTGTTCACTTTTGCTTAGCAGAGTCTGTATCTTCAAAACTAGACACTCTGCAGGCCTATAAGCTTGGCTGGGGGCAGAGAAGCAGAGTCTGAGCAGCTACAGGAAGGATGGAGGGGTTCAGACAAGGTTTTCCAACTCCGTGCCTAAATGTCACTTTCACAGCGAAATAAGCCCAGTTTGGCCCTGTTCACTTTTGCTTAGCAGAGTCTGTATCTTCAAAACTAGACACTCTGCAGGCCTATAAGCTTGGCTGGGGGCAGAGAAGCAGAGTCTGAGCAGCTACAGGAAGGATGGAGGGGTTCAGACAAGGTTTTCCAACTCCGTGCCTAAATGTCACTTTCACAGCGAAATAAGCCCAGTTTGGCCCTGTTCACTTTTGCTTAGCAGAGTCTGTATCTTCAAAACTAGACACTCTGCAGGCCTATAAGCTTGGCTGGGGGCAGAGAAGCAGAGTCTGAGCAGCTACAGGAAGGATGGAGGGGTTCAGACAAGGTTTTCCAACTCCGTGCCTAAATGTCACTTTCACAGCGAAATAAGCCCAGTTTGGCCCTGTTCACTTTTGCTTAGCAGAGTCTGTATCTTCAAAACTAGACACTCTGCAGGCCTATAAGCTTGGCTGGGGGCAGAGAAGCAGAGTCTGAGCAGCTACAGGAAGGATGGAGGGGTTCAGACAAGGTTTTCCAACTCCGTGCCTAAATGTCACTTTCACAGCGAAATAAGCCCAGTTTGGCCCTGTTCACTTTTGCTTAGCAGAGTCTGTATCTTCAAAACTAGACACTCTGCAGGCCTATAAGCTTGGCTGGGGGCAGAGAAGCAGAGTCTGAGCAGCTACAGGAAGGATGGAGGGGTTCAGACAAGGTTTTCCAACTCCGTGCCTAAATGTCACTTTCACAGCGAAATAAGCCCAGTTTGGCCCTGTTCACTTTTGCTTAGCAGAGTCTGTATCTTCAAAACTAGACACTCTGCAGGCCTATAAGCTTGGCTGGGGGCAGAGAAGCAGAGTCTGAGCAGCTACAGGAAGGATGGAGGGGTTCAGACAAGGTTTTCCAACTCCGTGCCTAAATGTCACTTTCACAGCGAAATAAGCCCAGTTTGGCCCTGTTCACTTTTGCTTAGCAGAGTCTGTATCTTCAAAACTAGACACTCTGCAGGCCTATAAGCTTGGCTGGGGGCAGAGAAGCAGAGTCTGAGCAGCTACAGGAAGGATGGAGGGGTTCAGACAAGGTTTTCCAACTCCGTGCCTAAATGTCACTTTCACAGCGAAATAAGCCCAGTTTGGCCCTGTTCACTTTTGCTTAGCAGAGTCTGTATCTTCAAAACTAGACACTCTGCAGGCCTATAAGCTTGGCTGGGGGCAGAGAAGCAGAGTCTGAGCAGCTACAGGAAGGATGGAGGGGTTCAGACAAGGTTTTCCAACTCCGTGCCTAAATGTCACTTTCACAGCGAAATAAGCCCAGTTTGGCCCTGTTCACTTTTGCTTAGCAGAGTCTGTATCTTCAAAACTAGACACTCTGCAGGCCTATAAGCTTGGCTGGGGGCAGAGAAGCAGAGTCTGAGCAGCTACAGGAAGGATGGAGGGGTTCAGACAAGGTTTTCCAACTCCGTGCCTAAATGTCACTTTCACAGCGAAATAAGCCCAGTTTGGCCCTGTTCACTTTTGCTTAGCAGAGTCTGTATCTTCAAAACTAGACACTCTGCAGGCCTATAAGCTTGGCTGGGGGCAGAGAAGCAGAGTCTGAGCAGCTACAGGAAGGATGGAGGGGTTCAGACAAGGTTTTCCAACTCCGTGCCTAAATGTCACTTTCACAGCGAAATAAGCCCAGTTTGGCCCTGTTCACTTTTGCTTAGCAGAGTCTGTATCTTCAAAACTAGACACTCTGCAGGCCTATAAGCTTGGCTGGGGGCAGAGAAGCAGAGTCTGAGCAGCTACAGGAAGGATGGAGGGGTTCAGACAAGGTTTTCCAACTCCGTGCCTAAATGTCACTTTCACAGCGAAATAAGCCCAGTTTGGCCCTGTTCACTTTTGCTTAGCAGAGTCTGTATCTTCAAAACTAGACACTCTGCAGGCCTATAAGCTTGGCTGGGGGCAGAGAAGCAGAGTCTGAGCAGCTACAGGAAGGATGGAGGGGTTCAGACAAGGTTTTCCAACTCCGTGCCTAAATGTCACTTTCACAGCGAAATAAGCCCAGTTTGGCCCTGTTCACTTTTGCTTAGCAGAGTCTGTATCTTCAAAACTAGACACTCTGCAGGCCTATAAGCTTGGCTGGGGGCAGAGAAGCAGAGTCTGAGCAGCTACAGGAAGGATGGAGGGGTTCAGACAAGGTTTTCCAACTCCGTGCCTAAATGTCACTTTCACAGCGAAATAAGCCCAGTTTGGCCCTGTTCACTTTTGCTTAGCAGAGTCTGTATCTTCAAAACTAGACACTCTGCAGGCCTATAAGCTTGGCTGGGGGCAGAGAAGCAGAGTCTGAGCAGCTACAGGAAGGATGGAGGGGTTCAGACAAGGTTTTCCAACTCCGTGCCTAAATGTCACCCGTGCCTAAATGTCACTTTCACAGCGAAATAAGCCCAGTTTGGCCCTGTTCACTTTTGCTTAGCAGAGTCTGTATCTTCAAAACTAGACACTCTGCAGGCCTATAAGCTTGGCTGGGGGCAGAGAAGCAGAGTCTGAGCAGCTACAGGAAGGATGGAGGGGTTCAGACAAGGTTTTCCAACTCCGTGCCTAAATGTCACTTTCACAGCGAAATAAGCCCAGTTTGGCCCTGTTCACTTTTGCTTAGCAGAGTCTGTATCTTCAAAACTAGACACTCTGCAGGCCTATAAGCTTGGCTGGGGGCAGAGAAGCAGAGTCTGAGCAGCTACAGGAAGGATGGAGGGGTTCAGACAAGGTTTTCCAACTCCGTGCCTAAATGTCACTTTCACAGCGAAATAAGCCCAGTTTGGCCCTGTTCACTTTTGCTTAGCAGAGTCTGTATCTTCAAAACTAGACACTCTGCAGGCCTATAAGCTTGGCTGGGGGCAGAGAAGCAGAGTCTGAGCAGCTACAGGAAGGATGGAGGGGTTCAGACAAGGTTTTCCAACTCCGTGCCTAAATGTCACTTTCACAGCGAAATAAGCCCAGTTTGGCCCTGTTCACTTTTGCTTAGCAGAGTCTGTATCTTCAAAACTAGACACTCTGCAGGCCTATAAGCTTGGCTGGGGGCAGAGAAGCAGAGTCTGAGCAGCTACAGGAAGGATGGAGGGGTTCAGACAAGGTTTTCCAACTCCGTGCCTAAATGTCACTTTCACAGCGAAATAAGCCCAGTTTGGCCCTGTTCACTTTTGCTTAGCAGAGTCTGTATCTTCAAAACTAGACACTCTGCAGGCCTATAAGCTTGGCTGGGGGCAGAGAAGCAGAGTCTGAGCAGCTACAGGAAGGATGGAGGGGTTCAGACAAGGTTTTCCAACTCCGTGCCTAAATGTCACTTTCACAGCGAAATAAGCCCAGTTTGGCCCTGTTCACTTTTGCTTAGCAGAGTCTGTATCTTCAAAACTAGACACTCTGCAGGCCTATAAGCTTGGCTGGGGGCAGAGAAGCAGAGTCTGAGCAGCTACAGGAAGGATGGAGGGGTTCAGACAAGGTTTTCCAACTCCGTGCCTAAATGTCACTTTCACAGCGAAATAAGCCCAGTTTGGCCCTGTTCACTTTTGCTTAGCAGAGTCTGTATCTTCAAAACTAGACACTCTGCAGGCCTATAAGCTTGGCTGGGGGCAGAGAAGCAGAGTCTGAGCAGCTACAGGAAGGATGGAGGGGTTCAGACAAGGTTTTCCAACTCCGTGCCTAAATGTCACTTTCACAGCGAAATAAGCCCAGTTTGGCCCTGTTCACTTTTGCTTAGCAGAGTCTGTATCTTCAAAACTAGACACTCTGCAGGCCTATAAGCTTGGCTGGGGGCAGAGAAGCAGAGTCTGAGCAGCTACAGGAAGGATGGAGGGGTTCAGACAAGGTTTTCCAACTCCGTGCCTAAATGTCACTTTCACAGCGAAATAAGCCCAGTTTGGCCCTGTTCACTTTTGCTTAGCAGAGTCTGTATCTTCAAAACTAGACACTCTGCAGGCCTATAAGCTTGGCTGGGGGCAGAGAAGCAGAGTCTGAGCAGCTACAGGAAGGATGGAGGGGTTCAGACAAGGTTTTCCAACTCCGTGCCTAAATGTCACTTTCACAGCGAAATAAGCCCAGTTTGGCCCTGTTCACTTTTGCTTAGCAGAGTCTGTATCTTCAAAACTAGACACTCTGCAGGCCTATAAGCTTGGCTGGGGGCAGAGAAGCAGAGTCTGAGCAGCTACAGGAAGGATGGAGGGGTTCAGACAAGGTTTTCCAACTCCGTGCCTAAATGTCACTTTCACAGCGAAATAAGCCCAGTTTGGCCCTGTTCACTTTTGCTTAGCAGAGTCTGTATCTTCAAAACTAGACACTCTGCAGGCCTATAAGCTTGGCTGGGGGCAGAGAAGCAGAGTCTGAGCAGCTACAGGAAGGATGGAGGGGTTCAGACAAGGTTTTCCAACTCCGTGCCTAAATGTCACTTTCACAGCGAAATAAGCCCAGTTTGGCCCTGTTCACTTTTGCTTAGCAGAGTCTGTATCTTCAAAACTAGACACTCTGCAGGCCTATAAGCTTGGCTGGGGGCAGAGAAGCAGAGTCTGAGCAGCTACAGGAAGGATGGAGGGGTTCAGACAAGGTTTTCCAACTCCGTGCCTAAATGTCACTTTCACAGCGAAATAAGCCCAGTTTGGCCCTGTTCACTTTTGCTTAGCAGAGTCTGTATCTTCAAAACTAGACACTCTGCAGGCCTATAAGCTTGGCTGGGGGCAGAGAAGCAGAGTCTGAGCAGCTAAAGGAAGGATGGAGGGGTTCAGACAAGGTTTTCCAACTCCGTGCCTAAATGTCACTTTCACAGCGAAATAAGCCCAGTTTGGCCCTGTTCACTTTTGCTTAGCAGAGTCTGTATCTTCAAAACTAGACACTCTGCAGGCCTATAAGCTTGGCTGGGGGCAGAGAAGCAGAGTCTGAGCAGCTACAGGAAGGATGGAGGGGTTCAGACAAGGTTTTCCAACTCCGTGCCTAAATGTCACTTTCACAGCGAAATAAGCCCAGTTTGGCCCTGTTCACTTTTGCTTAGCAGAGTCTGTATCTTCAAAACTAGACACTCTGCAGGCCTATAAGCTTGGCTGGGGGCAGAGAAGCAGAGTCTGAGCAGCTACAGGAAGGATGGAGGGGTTCAGACAAGGTTTTCCAACTCCGTGCCTAAATGTCACTTTCACAGCGAAATAAGCCCAGTTTGGCCCTGTTCACTTTTGCTTAGCAGAGTCTGTATCTTCAAAACTAGACACTCTGCAGGCCTATAAGCTTGGCTGGGGGCAGAGAAGCAGAGTCTGAGCAGCTACAGGAAGGATGGAGGGGTTCAGACAAGGTTTTCCAACTCCGTGCCTAAATGTCACTTTCACAGCGAAATAAGCCCAGTTTGGCCCTGTTCACTTTTGCTTAGCAGAGTCTGTATCTTCAAAACTAGACACTCTGCAGGCCTATAAGCTTGGCTGGGGGCAGAGAAGCAGAGTCTGAGCAGCTACAGGAAGGATGGAGGGGTTCAGACAAGGTTTTCCAACTCCGTGCCTAAATGTCACTTTCACAGCGAAATAAGCCCAGTTTGGCCCTGTTCACTTTTGCTTAGCAGAGTCTGTATCTTCAAAACTAGACACTCTGCAGGCCTATAAGCTTGGCTGGGGGCAGAGAAGCAGAGTCTGAGCAGCTACAGGAAGGATGGAGGGGTTCAGACAAGGTTTTCCAACTCCGTGCCTAAATGTCACTTTCACAGCGAAATAAGCCCAGTTTGGCCCTGTTCACTTTTGCTTAGCAGAGTCTGTATCTTCAAAACTAGACACTCTGCAGGCCTATAAGCTTGGCTGGGGGCAGAGAAGCAGAGTCTGAGCAGCTACAGGAAGGATGGAGGGGTTCAGACAAGGTTTTCCAACTCCGTGCCTAAATGTCACTTTCACAGCGAAATAAGCCCAGTTTGGCCCTGTTCACTTTTGCTTAGCAGAGTCTGTATCTTCAAAACTAGACACTCTGCAGGCCTATAAGCTTGGCTGGGGGCAGAGAAGCAGAGTCTGAGCAGCTACAGGAAGGATGGAGGGGTTCAGACAAGGTTTTCCAACTCCGTGCCTAAATGTCACTTTCACAGCGAAATAAGCCCAGTTTGGCCCTGTTCACTTTTGCTTAGCAGAGTCTGTATCTTCAAAACTAGACACTCTGCAGGCCTATAAGCTTGGCTGGGGGCAGAGAAGCAGAGTCTGAGCAGCTACAGGAAGGATGGAGGGGTTCAGACAAGGTTTTCCAACTCCGTGCCTAAATGTCACTTTCACAGCGAAATAAGCCCAGTTTGGCCCTGTTCACTTTTGCTTAGCAGAGTCTGTATCTTCAAAACTAGACACTCTGCAGGCCTATAAGCTTGGCTGGGGGCAGAGAAGCAGAGTCTGAGCAGCTACAGGAAGGATGGAGGGGTTCAGACAAGGTTTTCCAACTCCGTGCCTAAATGTCACTTTCACAGCGAAATAAGCCCAGTTTGGCCCTGTTCACTTTTGCTTAGCAGAGTCTGTATCTTCAAAACTAGACACTCTGCAGGCCTATAAGCTTGGCTGGGGGCAGAGAAGCAGAGTCTGAGCAGCTACAGGAAGGATGGAGGGGTTCAGACAAGGTTTTCCAACTCCGTGCCTAAATGTCACTTTCACAGCGAAATAAGCCCAGTTTGGCCCTGTTCACTTTTGCTTAGCAGAGTCTGTATCTTCAAAACTAGACACTCTGCAGGCCTATAAGCTTGGCTGGGGGCAGAGAAGCAGAGTCTGAGCAGCTACAGGAAGGATGGAGGGGTTCAGACAAGGTTTTCCAACTCCGTGCCTAAATGTCACTTTCACAGCGAAATAAGCCCAGTTTGGCCCTGTTCACTTTTGCTTAGCAGAGTCTGTATCTTCAAAACTAGACACTCTGCAGGCCTATAAGCTTGGCTGGGGGCAGAGAAGCAGAGTCTGAGCAGCTACAGGAAGGATGGAGGGGTTCAGACAAGGTTTTCCAACTCCGTGCCTAAATGTCACTTTCACAGCGAAATAAGCCCAGTTTGGCCCTGTTCACTTTTGCTTAGCAGAGTCTGTATCTTCAAAACTAGACACTCTGCAGGCCTATAAGCTTGGCTGGGGGCAGAGAAGCAGAGTCTGAGCAGCTACAGGAAGGATGGAGGGGTTCAGACAAGGTTTTCCAACTCCGTGCCTAAATGTCACTTTCACAGCGAAATAAGCCCAGTTTGGCCCTGTTCACTTTTGCTTAGCAGAGTCTGTATCTTCAAAACTAGACACTCTGCAGGCCTATAAGCTTGGCTGGGGGCAGAGAAGCAGAGTCTGAGCAGCTACAGGAAGGATGGAGGGGTTCAGACAAGGTTTCCAATATCAGCATCAGCCCAATATCAGCATCAGCCCAATATCAGCATCAGCCCAATATCAGCATCAGCCCAATATCAGCATCAGCCCAATATCAGCATCAGCCCAATATCAGCATCAGCCCAATATCAGCATCAGCCCAATATCAGCATCAGCCCAATATCAGCATCAGCCCAATATCAGCATCAGCCCAATATCAGCATCAGCCCAATATCAGCATCAGCCCAATATCAGCATCAGCCCAATATCAGCATCAGCCCAATATCAGCATCAGCCCAATATCAGCATCAGCCCAATATCAGCATCAGCCCAATATCAGCATCAGCCCAATATCAGCATCAGCCCAATATCAGCATCAGCCCAATATCAGCATCAGCCCAATATCAGCATCAGCCCAATATCAGCATCAGCCCAATATCAGCATCAGCCCAATATCAGCATCAGCCCAATATCAGCATCAGCCCAATATCAGCATCAGCCCAATATCAGCATCAGCCCAATATCAGCATCAGCCCAATATCAGCATCAGCCCAATATCAGCATCATCAGCCCAATATCAGCATCAGCCCAATATCAGCATCAGCCCAATATCAGCATCAGCCCAATATCAGCATCAGCCCAATATCAGCATCAGCCCAATATCAGCATCAGCCCAATATCAGCATCAGCCCAATATCAGCATCAGCCCAATATCAGCATCAGCCCAATATCAGCATCAGCCCAATATCAGCATCAGCCCAATATCAGCATCAGCCCAATATCAGCATCAGCCCAATATCAGCATCAGCCCAATATCAGCATCAGCCCAATATCAGCATCAGCCCAATATCAGCATCAGCCCAATATCAGCATCAGCCCAATATCAGCATCAGCCCAATATCAGCATCAGCCCAATATCAGCATCAGCCCAATATCAGCATCAGCCCAATATCAGCATCAGCCCAATATCAGCATCAGCCCAATATCAGCATCAGCCCAATATCAGCATCAGCCCAATATCAGCATCAGCCCAATATCAGCATCAGCCCAATATCAGCATCAGCCCAATATCAGCATCAGCCCTAGACACTCTGCAGGCCTATAAGCTTGGCTGGGGGCAGAGAAGCAGCCCAATATGATATAATATCAGCTGATGCTGATATTGGGCTGATGCTGATATTGGGCTGATGCTGATATTGGGCTGATGCTGATATTGGGCTGATGCTGATATTGGGCTGATGCTGATATTGGGCTGATGCTGATATTGGGCTGATGCTGATATTGGGCTGATGCTGATATTGGGCTGATGCTGATATTGGGCTGATGCTGATATTGGGCTGATGCTGATATTGGGCTGATGCTGATATTGGGCTGATGCTGATATTGGGCTGATGCTGATATTGGGCTGATGCTGATATTGGGCTGATGCTGATATTGGGCTGATGCTGATATTGGGCTGATGCTGATATTGGGCTGATGCTGATATTGGGCTGATGCTGATATTGGGCTGATGCTGATATTGGGCTGATGCTGATATTGGGCTGATGCTGATATTGGGCTGATGCTGATATTGGGCTGATGCTGATATTGGGCTGATGCTGATATTGGGCTGATGCTGATATTGGGCTGATGCTGATATTGGGCTGATGCTGATATTGGGCTGATGCTGATATTGGGCTGATGCTGATATTGGGCTGATGCTGATATTGGGCTGATGCTGATATTGGGCTGATGCTGATATTGGGCTGATGCTGATATTGGGCTGATGCTGATATTGGGCTGATGCTGATATTGGGCTGATGCTGATATTGGGCTGATGCTGATATTGGGCTGATGCTGATATTGGGCTGATGCTGATATTGGGCTGATGCTGATATTGGGCTGATGCTGATATTGGGCTGATGCTGATATTGGGCTGATGCTGATATTGGGCTGATGCTGATATTGGGCTGATGCTGATATTGGGCTGATGCTGATATTGGGCTGATGCTGATATTGGGCTGATGCTGATATTGGGCTGATGCTGATATTGGGCTGATGCTGATATTGGGCTGATGCTGATATTGGGCTGATGCTGATATTGGGCTGATGCTGATATTGGGCTGATGCTGATATTGGGCTGATGCTGATATTGGGCTGATGCTGATATTGGGCTGATGCTGATATTGGGCTGATGCTGATATTGGGCTGATGCTGATATTGGGCTGATGCTGATATTGGGCTGATGCTGATATTGGGCTGATGCTGATATTGGGCTGATGCTGATATTGGGCTGATGCTGATATTGGGCTGATGCTGATATTGGGCTGATGCTGATATTGGGCTGATGCTGATATTGGGCTGATGCTGATATTGGGCTGATGCTGATATTGGGCTGATGCTGATATTGGGCTGATGCTGATATTGGGCTGATGCTGATATTGGGCTGATGCTGATATTGGGCTGATGCTGATATTGGGCTGATGCTGATATTGGGCTGATGCTGATATTGGGCTGATGCTGATATTGGGCTGATGCTGATATTGGGCTGATGCTGATATTGGGCTGATGCTGATATTGGGCTGATGCTGATATTGGGCTGATGCTGATATTGGGCTGATGCTGATATTGGGCTGATGCTGATATTGGGCTGATGCTGATATTGGGCTGATGCTGATATTGGGCTGATGCTGATATTGGGCTGATGCTGATATTGGGCTGATGCTGATATTGGGCTGATGCTGATATTGGGCTGATGCTGATATTGGGCTGATGCTGATATTGGGCTGATGCTGATATTGGGCTGATGCTGATATTGGGCTGATATAGGCCTGCAGAGTGTCTAGTTTTGAAGATACAGACTCTGCTAAGCAAAAGTGAACAGGGCCAAACTGGGCTTATTTCGCTGTGAAAGTGACATTTAGGCACGGACTTGGAAAACCTTGTCTGAACCCCTCCATCCTTCCTGTAGCTGCTCAGACTCTGCTTCTCTGCCCCCAGCCAAGCTTATAGGCCTGCAGAGTGTCTAGTTTTGAAGATACAGACTCTGCTAAGCAAAAGTGAACAGGGCCAAACTGGGCTTATTTCGCTGTGAAAGTGACATTTAGGCACGGAGTTGGAAAACCTTGTCTGAACCCCTCCATCCTTCCTGTAGCTGCTCAGACTCTGCTTCTCTGCCCCCAGCCAAGCTTATAGGCCTGCAGAGTGTCTAGTTTTGAAGATACAGACTCTGCTAAGCAAAAGTGAACAGGGCCAAACTGGGCTTATTTCGCTGTGAAAGTGACATTTAGGCACGGAGTTGGAAAACCTTGTCTGAACCCCTCCATCCTTCCTGTAGCTGCTCAGACTCTGCTTCTCTGCCCCCAGCCAAGCTTATAGGCCTGCAGAGTGTCTAGTTTTGAAGATACAGACTCTGCTAAGCAAAAGTGAACAGGGCCAAACTGGGCTTATTTCGCTGTGAAAGTGACATTTAGGCACGGAGTTGGAAAACCTTGTCTGAACCCCTCCATCCTTCCTGTAGCTGCTCAGACTCTGCTTCTCTGCCCCCAGCCAAGCTTATAGGCCTGCAGAGTGTCTAGTTTTGAAGATACAGACTCTGCTAAGCAAAAGTGAACAGGGCCAAACTGGGCTTATTTCGCTGTGAAAGTGACATTTAGGCACGGAGTTGGAAAACCTTGTCTGAACCCCTCCATCCTTCCTGTAGCTGCTCAGACTCTGCTTCTCTGCCCCCAGCCAAGCTTATAGGCCTGCAGAGTGTCTAGTTTTGAAGATACAGACTCTGCTAAGCAAAAGTGAACAGGGCCAAACTGGGCTTATTTCGCTGTGGAAGTGACATTTAGGCACGGAGTTGGAAAACCTTGTCTGAACCCCTCCATCCTTCCTGTAGCTGCTCAGACTCTGCTTCTCTGCCCCCAGCCAAGCTTATAGGCCTGCAGAGTGTCTAGTTTTGAAGATACAGACTCTGCTAAGCAAAAGTGAACAGGGCCAAACTGGGCTTATTTCGCTGTGAAAGTGACATTTAGGCACGGAGTTGGAAAACCTTGTCTGAACCCCTCCATCCTTCCTGTAGCTGCTCAGACTCTGCTTCTCTGCCCCCAGCCAAGCTTATAGGCCTGCAGAGTGTCTAGTTTTGAAGATACAGACTCTGCTAAGCAAAAGTGAACAGGGCCAAACTGGGCTTATTTCGCTGTGAAAGTGACATTTAGGCACGGAGTTGGAAAACCTTGTCTGAACCCCTCCATCCTTCCTGTAGCTGCTCAGACTCTGCTTCTCTGCCCCCAGCCAAGCTTATAGGCCTGCAGAGTGTCTAGTTTTGAAGATACAGACTCTGCTAAGCAAAAGTGAACAGGGCCAAACTGGGCTTATTTCGCTGTGAAAGTGACATTTAGGCACGGAGTTGGAAAACCTTGTCTGAACCCCTCCATCCTTCCTGTAGCTGCTCAGACTCTGCTTCTCTGCCCCCAGCCAAGCTTATAGGCCTGCAGAGTGTCTAGTTTTGAAGATACAGACTCTGCTAAGCAAAAGTGAACAGGGCCAAACTGGGCTTATTTCGCTGTGAAAGTGACATTTAGGCACGGAGTTGGAAAACCTTGTCTGAACCCCTCCATCCTTCCTGTAGCTGCTCAGACTCTGCTTCTCTGCCCCCAGCCAAGCTTATAGGCCTGCAGAGTGTCTAGTTTTGAAGATACAGACTCTGCTAAGCAAAAGTGAACAGGGCCAAACTGGGCTTATTTCGCTGTGAAAGTGACATTTAGGCACGGAGTTGGAAAACCTTGTCTGAACCCCTCCATCCTTCCTGTAGCTGCTCAGACTCTGCTTCTCTGCCCCCAGCCAAGCTTATAGGCCTGCAGAGTGTCTAGTTTTGAAGATACAGACTCTGCTAAGCAAAAGTGAACAGGGCCAAACTGGGCTTATTTCGCTGTGAAAGTGACATTTAGGCACGGAGTTGGAAAACCTTGTCTGAACCCCTCCATCCTTCCTGTAGCTGCTCAGACTCTGCTTCTCTGCCCCCAGCCAAGCTTATAGGCCTGCAGAGTGTCTAGTTTTGAAGATACAGACTCTGCTAAGCAAAAGTGAACAGGGCCAAACTGGGCTTATTTCGCTGTGAAAGTGACATTTAGGCACGGAGTTGGAAAACCTTGTCTGAACCCCTCCATCCTTCCTGTAGCTGCTCAGACTCTGCTTCTCTGCCCCCAGCCAAGCTTATAGGCCTGCAGAGTGTCTAGTTTTGAAGATACAGACTCTGCTAAGCAAAAGTGAACAGGGCCAAACTGGGCTTATTTCGCTGTGAAAGTGACATTTAGGCACGGAGTTGGAAAACCTTGTCTGAACCCCTCCATCCTTCCTGTAGCTGCTCAGACTCTGCTTCTCTGCCCCCAGCCAAGCTTATAGGCCTGCAGAGTGTCTAGTTTTGAAGATACAGACTCTGCTAAGCAAAAGTGAACAGGGCCAAACTGGGCTTATTTCGCTGTGAAAGTGACATTTAGGCACGGAGTTGGAAAACCTTGTCTGAACCCCTCCATCCTTCCTGTAGCTGCTCAGACTCTGCTTCTCTGCCCCCAGCCAAGCTTATAGGCCTGCAGAGTGTCTAGTTTTGAAGATACAGACTCTGCTAAGCAAAAGTGAACAGGGCCAAACTGGGCTTATTTCGCTGTGAAAGTGACATTTAGGCACGGAGTTGGAAAACCTTGTCTGAACCCCTCCATCCTTCCTGTAGCTGCTCAGACTCTGCTTCTCTGCCCCCAGCCAAGCTTATAGGCCTGCAGAGTGTCTAGTTTTGAAGATACAGACTCTGCTAAGCAAAAGTGAACAGGGCCAAACTGGGCTTATTTCGCTGTGAAAGTGACATTTAGGCACGGAGTTGGAAAACCTTGTCTGAACCCCTCCATCCGTCCTGTAGCTGCTCAGACTCTGCTTCTCTGCCCCCAGCCAAGCTTATAGGCCTGCAGAGTGTCTAGTTTTGAAGATACAGACTCTGCTAAGCAAAAGTGAACAGGGCCAAACTGGGCTTATTTCGCTGTGAAATTTCGATGTCACTTTCACAGCGAAATAAGCCCAGTTTGGCCCTGTTCACTTTTGCTTAGCAGAGTCTGTATCTTCAAAACTAGACACTCTGCAGGCCTATAAGCTTGGCTGGGGGCAGAGAAGCAGAGTCTGAGCAGCTACAGGAAGGATGGAGGGGTTCAGACAAGGTTTTCCAACTCCGTGCCTAAATGTCACTTTCACAGCGAAATAAGCCCAGTTTGGCCCTGTTCACTTTTGCTTAGCAGAGTCTGTATCTTCAAAACTAGACACTCTGCAGGCCTATAAGCTTGGCTGGGGGCAGAGAAGCAGAGTCTGAGCAGCTACAGGAAGGATGGAGGGGTTCAGACAAGGTTTTCCAACTCCGTGCCTAAATGTCACTTTCACAGCGAAATAAGCCCAGTTTGGCCCTGTTCACTTTTGCTTAGCAGAGTCTGTATCTTCAAAACTAGACACTCTGCAGGCCTATAAGCTTGGCTGGGGGCAGAGAAGCAGAGTCTGAGCAGCTACAGGAAGGATGGAGGGGTTCAGACAAGGTTTTCCAACTCCGTGCCTAAATGTCACTTTCACAGCGAAATAAGCCCAGTTTGGCCCTGTTCACTTTTGCTTAGCAGAGTCTGTATCTTCAAAACTAGACACTCTGCAGGCCTATAAGCTTGGCTGGGGGCAGAGAAGCAGAGTCTGAGCAGCTACAGGAAGGATGGAGGGGTTCAGACAAGGTTTTCCAACTCCGTGCCTAAATGTCACTTTCACAGCGAAATAAGCCCAGTTTGGCCCTGTTCACTTTTGCTTAGCAGAGTCTGTATCTTCAAAACTAGACACTCTGCAGGCCTATAAGCTTGGCTGGGGGCAGAGAAGCAGAGTCTGAGCAGCTACAGGAAGGATGGAGGGGTTCAGACAAGGTTTTCCAACTCCGTGCCTAAATGTCACTTTCACAGCGAAATAAGCCCAGTTTGGCCCTGTTCACTTTTGCTTAGCAGAGTCTGTATCTTCAAAACTAGACACTCTGCAGGCCTATAAGCTTGGCTGGGGGCAGAGAAGCAGAGTCTGAGCAGCTACAGGAAGGATGGAGGGGTTCAGACAAGGTTTTCCAACTCCGTGCCTAAATGTCACTTTCACAGCGAAATAAGCCCAGTTTGGCCCTGTTCACTTTTGCTTAGCAGAGTCTGTATCTTCAAAACTAGACACTCTGCAGGCCTATAAGCTTGGCTGGGGGCAGAGAAGCAGAGTCTGAGCAGCTACAGGAAGGATGGAGGGGTTCAGACAAGGTTTTCCAACTCCGTGCCTAAATGTCACTTTCACAGCGAAATAAGCCCAGTTTGGCCCTGTTCACTTTTGCTTAGCAGAGTCTGTATCTTCAAAACTAGACACTCTGCAGGCCTATAAGCTTGGCTGGGGGCAGAGAAGCAGAGTCTGAGCAGCTACAGGAAGGATGGAGGGGTTCAGACAAGGTTTTCCAACTCCGTGCCTAAATGTCACTTTCACAGCGAAATAAGCCCAGTTTGGCCCTGTTCACTTTTGCTTAGCAGAGTCTGTATCTTCAAAACTAGACACTCTGCAGGCCTATAAGCTTGGCTGGGGGCAGAGAAGCAGAGTCTGAGCAGCTACAGGAAGGATGGAGGGGTTCAGACAAGGTTTTCCAACTCCGTGCCTAAATGTCACTTTCACAGCGAAATAAGCCCAGTTTGGCCCTGTTCACTTTTGCTTAGCAGAGTCTGTATCTTCAAAACTAGACACTCTGCAGGCCTATAAGCTTGGCTGGGGGCAGAGAAGCAGAGTCTGAGCAGCTACAGGAAGGATGGAGGGGTTCAGACAAGGTTTTCCAACTCCGTGCCTAAATGTCACTTTCACAGCGAAATAAGCCCAGTTTGGCCCTGTTCACTTTTGCTTAGCAGAGTCTGTATCTTCAAAACTAGACACTCTGCAGGCCTATAAGCTTGGCTGGGGGCAGAGAAGCAGAGTCTGAGCAGCTACAGGAAGGATGGAGGGGTTCAGACAAGGTTTTCCAACTCCGTGCCTAAATGTCACTTTCACAGCGAAATAAGCCCAGTTTGGCCCTGTTCACTTTTGCTTAGCAGAGTCTGTATCTTCAAAACTAGACACTCTGCAGGCCTATAAGCTTGGCTGGGGGCAGAGAAGCAGAGTCTGAGCAGCTACAGGAAGGATGGAGGGGTTCAGACAAGGTTTTCCAACTCCGTGCCTAAATGTCACTTTCACAGCGAAATAAGCCCAGTTTGGCCCTGTTCACTTTTGCTTAGCAGAGTCTGTATCTTCAAAACTAGACACTCTGCAGGCCTATAAGCTTGGCTGGGGGCAGAGAAGCAGAGTCTGAGCAGCTACAGGAAGGATGGAGGGGTTCAGACAAGGTTTTCCAACTCCGTGCCTAAATGTCACTTTCACAGCGAAATAAGCCCAGTTTGGCCCTGTTCACTTTTGCTTAGCAGAGTCTGTATCTTCAAAACTAGACACTCTGCAGGCCTATAAGCTTGGCTGGGGGCAGAGAAGCAGAGTCTGAGCAGCTACAGGAAGGATGGAGGGGTTCAGACAAGGTTTTCCAACTCCGTGCCTAAATGTCACTTTCACAGCGAAATAAGCCCAGTTTGGCCCTGTTCACTTTTGCTTAGCAGAGTCTGTATCTTCAAAACTAGACACTCTGCAGGCCTATAAGCTTGGCTGGGGGCAGAGAAGCAGAGTCTGAGCAGCTACAGGAAGGATGGAGGGGTTCAGACAAGGTTTTCCAAGTCCGTGCCTAAATCTCACTTTCACAGCGAAATAAGCCCAGTTTGGCCCTGTTCACTTTTGCTTAGCAGAGTCTGTATCTTCAAAACTAGACACTCTGCAGGCCTATATCAGCCCAATATCAATATCAGCCCAATATCAATATCAGCCCAATATCAGCATCAGCCCAATATCAGCATCAGCCCAATATCAGCATCAGCCCAATATCAGCATCAGCCCAATATCAGCATCAGCCCAATATCAGCATCAGCCCAATATCAGCATCAGCCCAATATCAGCATCAGCCCAATATCAGCATCAGCCCAATATCAGCATCAGCCCAATATCAGCATCAGCCCAATATCAGCATCAGCCCAATATCAGCATCAGCCCAATATCAGCATCAGCCCAATATCAGCATCAGCCCAATATCAGCATCAGCCCAATATCAGCATCAGCCCAATATCAGCATCAGCCCAATATCAGCATCAGCCCAATATCAGCATCAGCCCAATATCAGCATCAGCCCAATATCAGCATCAGCCCAATATCAGCATCAGCCCAATATCAGCATCAGCCCAATATCAGCATCAGCCCAATATCAGCATCAGCCCAATATCAGCATCAGCCCAATATCAGCATCAGCCCAATATCAGCATCAGCCCAATATCAGCATCAGCCCAATATCAGCATCAGCCCAATATCAGCATCAGCCCAATATCAGCATCAGCCCAATATCAGCATCAGCCCAATATCAGCATCAGCCCAATATCAGCATCAGCCCAATATCAGCATCAGCCCAATATCAGCATCAGCCCAATATCAGCATCAGCCCAATATCAGCATCAGCCCAATATCAGCATCAGCCCAATATCAGCATCAGCCCAATATCAGCATCAGCCCAATATCAGCATCAGCCCAATATCAGCATCAGCCCAATATCAGCATCAGCCCAATATCAGCATCAGCCCAATATCAGCATCAGCCCAATATCAGCATCAGCCCAATATCAGCATCAGCCCAATATCAGCATCAGCCCAATATCAGCATCAGCCCAATATCAGCATCAGCCCAATATCAGCATCAGCCCAATATCAGCATCAGCCCAATATCAGCATCAGCCCAATATCAGCATCAGCCCAATATCAGCATCAGCCCAATATCAGCATCAGCCCAATATCAGCATCAGCCCAATATCAGCATCAGCCCAATATCAGCATCAGCCCAATATCAGCATCAGCCCAATATCAGCATCAGCCCAATATCAGCATCAGCCCAATATCAGCATCAGCCCAATATCAGCATCAGCCCAATATCAGCATCAGCCCAATATCAGCATCAGCCCAATATCAGCATCAGCCCAATATCAGCATCAGCCCAATATCAGCATCAGCCCAATATCAGCATCAGCCCAATATCAGCATCAGCCCAATATCAGCATCAGCTGATATTATATCATATTGGGCTGCTTCTCTGCCCCCAGCCAAGCTTATAGGCCTGCAGAGTGTCTAGGGCTGATGCTGATATTGGGCTGATGCTGATATTGGGCTGATGCTGATATTGGGCTGATGCTGATATTGGGCTGATGCTGATATTGGGCTGATGCTGATATTGGGCTGATGCTGATATTGGGCTGATGCTGATATTGGGCTGATGCTGATATTGGGCTGATGCTGATATTGGGCTGATGCTGATATTGGGCTGATGCTGATATTGGGCTGATGCTGATATTGGGCTGATGCTGATATTGGGCTGATGCTGATATTGGGCTGATGCTGATATTGGGCTGATGCTGATATTGGGCTGATGCTGATATTGGGCTGATGCTGATATTGGGCTGATGCTGATATTGGGCTGATGCTGATATTGGGCTGATGCTGATATTGGGCTGATGCTGATATTGGGCTGATGCTGATATTGGGCTGATGCTGATATTGGGCTGATGCTGATATTGGGCTGATGCTGATATTGGGCTGATGCTGATATTGGGCTGATGCTGATATTGGGCTGATGCTGATATTGGGCTGATGCTGATATTGGGCTGATGCTGATATTGGGCTGATGCTGATATTGGGCTGATGCTGATATTGGGCTGATGCTGATATTGGGCTGATGCTGATATTGGGCTGATGCTGATATTGGGCTGATGCTGATATTGGGCTGATGCTGATATTGGGCTGATGCTGATATTGGGCTGATGCTGATATTGGGCTGATGCTGATATTGGGCTGATGCTGATATTGGGCTGATGCTGATATTGGGCTGATGCTGATATTGGGCTGATGCTGATATTGGGCTGATGCTGATATTGGGCTGATGCTGATATTGGGCTGATGCTGATATTGGGCTGATGCTGATATTGGGCTGATGCTGATATTGGGCTGATGCTGATATTGGGCTGATGCTGATATTGGGCTGATGCTGATATTGGGCTGATGCTGATATTGGGCTGATGCTGATATTGGGCTGATGCTGATATTGGGCTGATGCTGATATTGGGCTGATGCTGATATTGGGCTGATGCTGATATTGGGCTGATGCTGATATTGGGCTGATGCTGATATTGGGCTGATGCTGATATTGGGCTGATGCTGATATTGGGCTGATGCTGATATTGGGCTGATGCTGATATTGGGCTGATGCTGATATTGGGCTGATGCTGATATTGGGCTGATGCTGATATTGGGCTGATGCTGATATTGGGCTGATGCTGATATTGGGCTGATGCTGATATTGGGCTGATGCTGATATTGGGCTGATGCTGATATTGGGCTGATGCTGATATTGGGCTGATGCTGATATTGGGCTGATGCTGATATTGGGCTGATGCTGATATTGGGCTGATGCTGATATTGGGCTGATGCTGATATTGGGCTGATGCTGATATTGGGCTGATGCTGATATTGGGCTGATGCTGATATTGGGCTGATGCTGATATTGGGCTGATGCTGATATTGGGCTGATGCTGATATTGGGCTGATGCTGATATTGGGCTGATGCTGATATTGGGCTGATGCTGATATTGGGCTGATGCTGATATTGGGCTGATGCTGATATTGGGCTGATGCTGATATTGGGCTGATGCTGATATTGGGCTGATGCTGATATTGGGCTGATGCTGATATTGGGCTGATATTGATATTGGGCTGATATTGATATTGGGCTGATATAGGCCTGCAGAGTGTCTAGTTTTGAAGATACAGACTCTGCTAAGCAAAAGTGAACAGGGCCAAACTGGGCTTATTTCGCTGTGAAAGTGAGATTTAGGCACGGACTTGGAAAACCTTGTCTGAACCCCTCCATCCTTCCTGTAGCTGCTCAGACTCTGCTTCTCTGCCCCCAGCCAAGCTTATAGGCCTGCAGAGTGTCTAGTTTTGAAGATACAGACTCTGCTAAGCAAAAGTGAACAGGGCCAAACTGGGCTTATTTCGCTGTGAAAGTGACATTTAGGCACGGAGTTGGAAAACCTTGTCTGAACCCCTCCATCCTTCCTGTAGCTGCTCAGACTCTGATTCTCTGCCCCCAGCCAAGCTTATAGGCCTGCAGAGTGTCTAGTTTTGAAGATACAGACTCTGCTAAGCAAAAGTGAACAGGGCCAAACTGGGCTTATTTCGCTGTGAAAGTGACATTTAGGCACGGAGTTGGAAAACCTTGTCTGAACCCCTCCATCCTTCCTGTAGCTGCTCAGACTCTGCTTCTCTGCCCCCAGCCAAGCTTATAGGCCTGCAGAGTGTCTAGTTTTGAAGATACAGACTCTGCTAAGCAAAAGTGAACAGGGCCAAACTGGGCTTATTTCGCTGTGAAAGTGACATTTAGGCACGGAGTTGGAAAACCTTGTCTGAACCCCTCCATCCTTCCTGTAGCTGCTCAGACTCTGCTTCTCTGCCCCCAGCCAAGCTTATAGGCCTGCAGAGTGTCTAGTTTTGAAGATACAGACTCTGCTAAGCAAAAGTGAACAGGGCCAAACTGGGCTTATTTCGCTGTGAAAGTGACATTTAGGCACGGAGTTGGAAAACCTTGTCTGAACCCCTCCATCCTTCCTGTAGCTGCTCAGACTCTGCTTCTCTGCCCCCAGCCAAGCTTATAGGCCTGCAGAGTGTCTAGTTTTGAAGATACAGACTCTGCTAAGCAAAAGTGAACAGGGCCAAACTGGGCTTATTTCGCTGTGAAAGTGACATTTAGGCACGGAGTTGGAAAACCTTGTCTGAACCCCTCCATCCTTCCTGTAGCTGCTCAGACTCTGCTTCTCTGCCCCCAGCCAAGCTTATAGGCCTGCAGAGTGTCTAGTTTTGAAGATACAGACTCTGCTAAGCAAAAGTGAACAGGGCCAAACTGGGCTTATTTCGCTGTGAAAGTGACATTTAGGCACGGAGTTGGAAAACCTTGTCTGAACCCCTCCATCCTTCCTGTAGCTGCTCAGACTCTGCTTCTCTGCCCCCAGCCAAGCTTATAGGCCTGCAGAGTGTCTAGTTTTGAAGATACAGACTCTGCTAAGCAAAAGTGAACAGGGCCAAACTGGGCTTATTTCGCTGTGAAAGTGACATTTAGGCACGGAGTTGGAAAACCTTGTCTGAACCCCTCCATCCTTCCTGTAGCTGCTCAGACTCTGCTTCTCTGCCCCCAGCCAAGCTTATAGGCCTGCAGAGTGTCTAGTTTTGAAGATACAGACTCTGCTAAGCAAAAGTGAACAGGGCCAAACTGGGCTTATTTCGCTGTGAAAGTGACATTTAGGCACGGAGTTGGAAAACCTTGTCTGAACCCCTCCATCCTTCCTGTAGCTGCTCAGACTCTGCTTCTCTGCCCCCAGCCAAGCTTATAGGCCTGCAGAGTGTCTAGTTTTGAAGATACAGACTCTGCTAAGCAAAAGTGAACAGGGCCAAACTGGGCTTATTTCGCTGTGAAAGTGACATTTAGGCACGGAGTTGGAAAACCTTGTCTGAACCCCTCCATCCTTCCTGTAGCTGCTCAGACTCTGCTTCTCTGCCCCCAGCCAAGCTTATAGGCCTGCAGAGTGTCTAGTTTTGAAGATACAGACTCTGCTAAGCAAAAGTGAACAGGGCCAAACTGGGCTTATTTCGCTGTGAAAGTGACATTTAGGCACGGAGTTGGAAAACCTTGTCTGAACCCCTCCATCCTTCCTGTAGCTGCTCAGACTCTGCTTCTCTGCCCCCAGCCAAGCTTATAGGCCTGCAGAGTGTCTAGTTTTGAAGATACAGACTCTGCTAAGCAAAAGTGAACAGGGCCAAACTGGGCTTATTTCGCTGTGAAAGTGACATTTAGGCACGGAGTTGGAAAACCTTGTCTGAACCCCTCCATCCTTCCTGTAGCTGCTCAGACTCTGCTTCTCTGCCCCCAGCCAAGCTTATAGGCCTGCAGAGTGTCTAGTTTTGAAGATACAGACTCTGCTAAGCAAAAGTGAACAGGGCCAAACTGGGCTTATTTCGCTGTGAAAGTGACATTTAGGCACGGAGTTGGAAAACCTTGTCTGAACCCCTCCATCCTTCCTGTAGCTGCTCAGACTCTGCTTCTCTGCCCCCAGCCAAGCTTATAGGCCTGCAGAGTGTCTAGTTTTGAAGATACAGACTCTGCTAAGCAAAAGTTAACAGGGCCAAACTGGGCTTATTTCGCTGTGAAAGTGACATCGAAATTTCACAGCGAAATAAGCCCAGTTTGGCCCTGTTCACTTTTGCTTAGCAGAGTCTGTATCTTCAAAACTAGACACTCTGCAGGCCTATAAGCTTGGCTGGGGGCAGAGAAGCAGAGTCTGAGCAGCTACAGGAAGGATGGAGGGGTTCAGACAAGGTTTTCCAACTCCGTGCCTAAATGTCACTTTCACAGCGAAATAAGCCCAGTTTGGCCCTGTTCACTTTTGCTTAGCAGAGTCTGTATCTTCAAAACTAGACACTCTGCAGGCCTATAAGCTTGGCTGGGGGCAGAGAAGCAGAGTCTGAGCAGCTACAGGAAGGATGGAGGGGTTCAGACAAGGTTTTCCAACTCCGTGCCTAAATGTCACTTTCACAGCGAAATAAGCCCAGTTTGGCCCTGTTCACTTTTGCTTAGCAGAGTCTGTATCTTCAAAACTAGACACTCTGCAGGCCTATAAGCTTGGCTGGGGGCAGAGAAGCAGAGTCTGAGCAGCTACAGGAAGGATGGAGGGGTTCAGACAAGGTTTTCCAACTCCGTGCCTAAATGTCACTTTCACAGCGAAATAAGCCCAGTTTGGCCCTGTTCACTTTTGCTTAGCAGAGTCTGTATCTTCAAAACTAGACACTCTGCAGGCCTATAAGCTTGGCTGGGGGCAGAGAAGCAGAGTCTGAGCAGCTACAGGAAGGATGGAGGGGTTCAGACAAGGTTTTCCAACTCCGTGCCTAAATGTCACTTTCACAGCGAAATAAGCCCAGTTTGGCCCTGTTCACTTTTGCTTAGCAGAGTCTGTATCTTCAAAACTAGACACTCTGCAGGCCTATAAGCTTGGCTGGGGGCAGAGAAGCAGAGTCTGAGCAGCTACAGGAAGGATGGAGGGGTTCAGACAAGGTTTTCCAACTCCGTGCCTAAATGTCACTTTCACAGCGAAATAAGCCCAGTTTGGCCCTGTTCACTTTTGCTTAGCAGAGTCTGTATCTTCAAAACTAGACACTCTGCAGGCCTATAAGCTTGGCTGGGGGCAGAGAAGCAGAGTCTGAGCAGCTACAGGAAGGATGGAGGGGTTCAGACAAGGTTTTCCAACTCCGTGCCTAAATGTCACTTTCACAGCGAAATAAGCCCAGTTTGGCCCTGTTCACTTTTGCTTAGCAGAGTCTGTATCTTCAAAACTAGACACTCTGCAGGCCTATAAGCTTGGCTGGGGGCAGAGAAGCAGAGTCTGAGCAGCTACAGGAAGGATGGAGGGGTTCAGACAAGGTTTTCCAACTCCGTGCCTAAATGTCACTTTCACAGCGAAATAAGCCCAGTTTGGCCCTGTTCACTTTTGCTTAGCAGAGTCTGTATCTTCAAAACTAGACACTCTGCAGGCCTATAAGCTTGGCTGGGGGCAGAGAAGCAGAGTCTGAGCAGCTACAGGAAGGATGGAGGGGTTCAGACAAGGTTTTCCAACTCCGTGCCTAAATGTCACTTTCACAGCGAAATAAGCCCAGTTTGGCCCTGTTCACTTTTGCTTAGCAGAGTCTGTATCTTCAAAACTAGACACTCTGCAGGCCTATAAGCTTGGCTGGGGGCAGAGAAGCAGAGTCTGAGCAGCTACAGGAAGGATGGAGGGGTTCAGACAAGGTTTTCCAACTCCGTGCCTAAATGTCACTTTCACAGCGAAATAAGCCCAGTTTGGCCCTGTTCACTTTTGCTTAGCAGAGTCTGTATCTTCAAAACTAGACACTCTGCAGGCCTATAAGCTTGGCTGGGGGCAGAGAAGCAGAGTCTGAGCAGCTACAGGAAGGATGGAGGGGTTCAGACAAGGTTTTCCAACTCCGTGCCTAAATGTCACTTTCACAGCGAAATAAGCCCAGTTTGGCCCTGTTCACTTTTGCTTAGCAGAGTCTGTATCTTCAAAACTAGACACTCTGCAGGCCTATAAGCTTGGCTGGGGGCAGAGAAGCAGAGTCTGAGCAGCTACAGGAAGGATGGAGGGGTTCAGACAAGGTTTTCCAACTCCGTGCCTAAATGTCACTTTCACAGCGAAATAAGCCCAGTTTGGCCCTGTTCACTTTTGCTTAGCAGAGTCTGTATCTTCAAAACTAGACACTCTGCAGGCCTATAAGCTTGGCTGGGGGCAGAGAAGCAGAGTCTGAGCAGCTACAGGAAGGATGGAGGGGTTCAGACAAGGTTTTCCAACTCCGTGCCTAAATGTCACTTTCACAGCGAAATAAGCCCAGTTTGGCCCTGTTCACTTTTGCTTAGCAGAGTCTGTATCTTCAAAACTAGACACTCTGCAGGCCTATAAGCTTGGCTGGGGGCAGAGAAGCAGAGTCTGAGCAGCTACAGGAAGGATGGAGGGGTTCAGACAAGGTTTTCCAACTCCGTGCCTAAATGTCACTTTCACAGCGAAATAAGCCCAGTTTGGCCCTGTTCACTTTTGCTTAGCAGAGTCTGTATCTTCAAAACTAGACACTCTGCAGGCCTATAAGCTTGGCTGGGGGCAGAGAAGCAGAGTCTGAGCAGCTACAGGAAGGATGGAGGGGTTCAGACAAGGTTTTCCAACTCCGTGCCTAAATGTCACTTTCACAGCGAAATAAGCCCAGTTTGGCCCTGTTCACTTTTGCTTAGCAGAGTCTGTATCTTCAAAACTAGACACTCTGCAGGCCTATAAGCTTGGCTGGGGGCAGAGAAGCAGAGTCTGAGCAGCTACAGGAAGGATGGAGGGGTTCAGACAAGGTTTTCCAACTCCGTGCCTAAATGTCACTTTCACAGCGAAATAAGCCCAGTTTGGCCCTGTTCACTTTTGCTTAGCAGAGTCTGTATCTTCAAAACTAGACACTCTGCAGGCCTATAAGCTTGGCTGGGGGCAGAGAAGCAGAGTCTGAGCAGCTACAGGAAGGATGGAGGGGTTCAGACAAGGTTTTCCAACTCCGTGCCTAAATGTCACTTTCACAGCGAAATAAGCCCAGTTTGGCCCTGTTCACTTTTGCTTAGCAGAGTCTGTATCTTCAAAACTAGACACTCTGCAGGCCTATAAGCTTGGCTGGGGGCAGAGAAGCAGAGTCTGAGCAGCTACAGGAAGGATGGAGGGGTTCAGACAAGGTTTTCCAACTCCGTGCCTAAATGTCACTTTCACAGCGAAATAAGCCCAGTTTGGCCCTGTTCACTTTTGCTTAGCAGAGTCTGTATCTTCAAAACTAGACACTCTGCAGGCCTATAAGCTTGGCTGGGGGCAGAGAAGCAGAGTCTGAGCAGCTACAGGAAGGATGGAGGGGTTCAGACAAGGTTTTCCAACTCCGTGCCTAAATGTCACTTTCACAGCGAAATAAGCCCAGTTTGGCCCTGTTCACTTTTGCTTAGCAGAGTCTGTATCTTCAAAACTAGACACTCTGCAGGCCTATAAGCTTGGCTGGGGGCAGAGAAGCAGAGTCTGAGCAGCTACAGGAAGGATGGAGGGGTTCAGACAAGGTTTTCCAACTCCGTGCCTAAATGTCACTTTCACAGCGAAATAAGCCCAGTTTGGCCCTGTTCACTTTTGCTTAGCAGAGTCTGTATCTTCAAAACTAGACACTCTGCAGGCCTATAAGCTTGGCTGGGGGCAGAGAAGCAGAGTCTGAGCAGCTACAGGAAGGATGGAGGGGTTCAGACAAGGTTTTCCAAGTCCGTGCCTAAATCTCACTTTCACAGCGAAATAAGCCCAGTTTGGCCCTGTTCACTTTTGCTTAGCAGAGTCTGTATCTTCAAAACTAGACACTCTGCAGGCCTATATCAGCCCAATATCAGCATCAGCCCAATATCAGCATCAGCCCAATATCAGCATCAGCCCAATATCAGCATCAGCCCAATATCAGCATCAGCCCAATATCAGCATCAGCCCAATATCAGCATCAGCCCAATATCAGCATCAGCCCAATATCAGCATCAGCCCAATATCAGCATCAGCCCAATATCAGCATCAGCCCAATATCAGCATCAGCCCAATATCAGCATCAGCCCAATATCAGCATCAGCCCAATATCAGCATCAGCCCAATATCAGCATCAGCCCAATATCAGCATCAGCCCAATATCAGCATCAGCCCAATATCAGCATCAGCCCAATATCAGCATCAGCCCAATATCAGCATCAGCCCAATATCAGCATCAGCCCAATATCAGCATCAGCCCAATATCAGCATCAGCCCAATATCAGCATCAGCCCAATATCAGCATCAGCCCAATATCAGCATCAGCCCAATATCAGCATCAGCCCAATATCAGCATCAGCCCAATATCAGCATCAGCCCAATATCAGCATCAGCCCAATATCAGCATCAGCCCAATATCAGCATCAGCCCAATATCAGCATCAGCCCAATATCAGCATCAGCCCAATATCAGCATCAGCCCAATATCAGCATCAGCCCAATATCAGCATCAGCCCAATATCAGCATCAGCCCAATATCAGCATCAGCCCAATATCAGCATCAGCCCAATATCAGCATCAGCCCAATATCAGCATCAGCCCAATATCAGCATCAGCCCAATATCAGCATCAGCCCAATATCAGCATCAGCCCAATATCAGCATCAGCCCAATATCAGCATCAGCCCAATATCAGCATCAGCCCAATATCAGCATCAGCCCAATATCAGCATCAGCCCAATATCAGCATCAGCCCAATATCAGCATCAGCCCAATATCAGCATCAGCCCAATATCAGCATCAGCCCAATATCAGCATCAGCCCAATATCAGCATCAGCCCAATATCAGCATCAGCCCAATATCAGCATCAGCCCAATATCAGCATCAGCCCAATATCAGCATCAGCCCAATATCAGCATCAGCCCAATATCAGCATCAGCCCAATATCAGCATCAGCCCAATATCAGCATCAGCCCAATATCAGCATCAGCCCAATATCAGCATCAGCCCAATATCAGCATCAGCCCAATATCAGCATCAGCCCAATATCAGCATCAGCCCAATATCAGCATCAGCCCAATATCAGCATCAGCCCAATATCAGCATCAGCCCAATATCAGCATCAGCCCAATATCAGCATCAGCCCAATATCAGCATCAGCCCAATATCAGCATCAGCCCAATATCAGCATCAGCCCAATATCAGCATCAGCCCAATATCAGCATCAGCCCAATATCAGCATCAGCCCAATATCAGCATCAGCCCAATATCAGCATCAGCCCAATATCAGCATCAGCCCAATATCAGCATCAGCCCAATATCAGCATCAGCCCAATATCAGCATCAGCCCAATATCAGCATCAGCCCAATATCAGCATCAGCCCAATATCAGCATCAGCCCAATATCAGCATCAGCCCAATATCAGCATCAGCCCAATATCAGCATCAGCCCAATATCAGCATCAGCCCAATATCAGCATCAGCCCAATATCAGCATCAGCCCAATATCAGCATCAGCTGATATTATATCATATTGGGCTGCTTCTCTGCCCCCAGCCAAGCTTATAGGCCTGCAGAGTGTCTAGGGCTGATGCTGATATTGGGCTGATGCTGATATTGGGCTGATGCTGATATTGGGCTGATGCTGATATTGGGCTGATGCTGATATTGGGCTGATGCTGATATTGGGCTGATGCTGATATTGGGCTGATGCTGATATTGGGCTGATGCTGATATTGGGCTGATGCTGATATTGGGCTGATGCTGATATTGGGCTGATGCTGATATTGGGCTGATGCTGATATTGGGCTGATGCTGATATTGGGCTGATGCTGATATTGGGCTGATGCTGATATTGGGCTGATGCTGATATTGGGCTGATGCTGATATTGGGCTGATGCTGATATTGGGCTGATGCTGATATTGGGCTGATGCTGATATTGGGCTGATGCTGATATTGGGCTGATGCTGATATTGGGCTGATGCTGATATTGGGCTGATGCTGATATTGGGCTGATGCTGATATTGGGCTGATGCTGATATTGGGCTGATGCTGATATTGGGCTGATGCTGATATTGGGCTGATGCTGATATTGGGCTGATGCTGATATTGGGCTGATGCTGATATTGGGCTGATGCTGATATTGGGCTGATGCTGATATTGGGCTGATGCTGATATTGGGCTGATGCTGATATTGGGCTGATGCTGATATTGGGCTGATGCTGATATTGGGCTGATGCTGATATTGGGCTGATGCTGATATTGGGCTGATGCTGATATTGGGCTGATGCTGATATTGGGCTGATGCTGATATTGGGCTGATGCTGATATTGGGCTGATGCTGATATTGGGCTGATGCTGATATTGGGCTGATGCTGATATTGGGCTGATGCTGATATTGGGCTGATGCTGATATTGGGCTGATGCTGATATTGGGCTGATGCTGATATTGGGCTGATGCTGATATTGGGCTGATGCTGATATTGGGCTGATGCTGATATTGGGCTGATGCTGATATTGGGCTGATGCTGATATTGGGCTGATGCTGATATTGGGCTGATGCTGATATTGGGCTGATGCTGATATTGGGCTGATGCTGATATTGGGCTGATGCTGATATTGGGCTGATGCTGATATTGGGCTGATGCTGATATTGGGCTGATGCTGATATTGGGCTGATGCTGATATTGGGCTGATGCTGATATTGGGCTGATGCTGATATTGGGCTGATGCTGATATTGGGCTGATGCTGATATTGGGCTGATGCTGATATTGGGCTGATGCTGATATTGGGCTGATGCTGATATTGGGCTGATGCTGATATTGGGCTGATGCTGATATTGGGCTGATGCTGATATTGGGCTGATGCTGATATTGGGCTGATGCTGATATTGGGCTGATGCTGATATTGGGCTGATGCTGATATTGGGCTGATGCTGATATTGGGCTGATATTGATATTGGGCTGATATTGATATTGGGCTGATATAGGCCTGCAGAGTGTCTAGTTTTGAAGATACAGACTCTGCTAAGCAAAAGTGAACAGGGCCAAACTGGGCTTATTTCGCTGTGAAAGTGAGATTTAGGCACGGACTTGGAAAACCTTGTCTGAACCCCTCCATCCTTCCTGTAGCTGCTCAGACTCTGCTTCTCTGCCCCCAGCCAAGCTTATAGGCCTGCAGAGTGTCTAGTTTTGAAGATACAGACTCTGCTAAGCAAAAGTGAACAGGGCCAAACTGGGCTTATTTCGCTGTGAAAGTGACATTTAGGCACGGAGTTGGAAAACCTTGTCTGAACCCCTCCATCCTTCCTGTAGCTGCTCAGACTCTGCTTCTCTGCCCCCAGCCAAGCTTATAGGCCTGCAGAGTGTCTAGTTTTGAAGATACAGACTCTGCTAAGCAAAAGTGAACAGGGCCAAACTGGGCTTATTTCGCTGTGAAAGTGACATTTAGGCACGGAGTTGGAAAACCTTGTCTGAACCCCTCCATCCTTCCTGTAGCTGCTCAGACTCTGCTTCTCTGCCCCCAGCCAAGCTTATAGGCCTGCAGAGTGTCTAGTTTTGAAGATACAGACTCTGCTAAGCAAAAGTGAACAGGGCCAAACTGGGCTTATTTCGCTGTGAAAGTGACATTTAGGCACGGAGTTGGAAAACCTTGTCTGAACCCCTCCATCCTTCCTGTAGCTGCTCAGACTCTGCTTCTCTGCCCCCAGCCAAGCTTATAGGCCTGCAGAGTGTCTAGTTTTGAAGATACAGACTCTGCTAAGCAAAAGTGAACAGGGCCAAACTGGGCTTATTTCGCTGTGAAAGTGACATTTAGGCACGGAGTTGGAAAACCTTGTCTGAACCCCTCCATCCTTCCTGTAGCTGCTCAGACTCTGCTTCTCTGCCCCCAGCCAAGCTTATAGGCCTGCAGAGTGTCTAGTTTTGAAGATACAGACTCTGCTAAGCAAAAGTGAACAGGGCCAAACTGGGCTTATTTCGCTGTGAAAGTGACATTTAGGCACGGAGTTGGAAAACCTTGTCTGAACCCCTCCATCCTTCCTGTAGCTGCTCAGACTCTGCTTCTCTGCCCCAGCCAAGCTTATAGGCCTGCAGAGTGTCTAGTTTTGAAGATACAGACTCTGCTAAGCAAAAGTGAACAGGGCCAAACTGGGCTTATTTCGCTGTGAAAGTGACATTTAGGCACGGAGTTGGAAAACCTTGTCTGAACCCCTCCATCCTTCCTGTAGCTGCTCAGACTCTGCTTCTCTGCCCCCAGCCAAGCTTATAGGCCTGCAGAGTGTCTAGTTTTGAAGATACAGACTCTGCTAAGCAAAAGTGAACAGGGCCAAACTGGGCTTATTTCGCTGTGAAAGTGACATTTAGGCACGGAGTTGGAAAACCTTGTCTGAACCCCTCCATCCTTCCTGTAGCTGCTCAGACTCTGCTTCTCTGCCCCCAGCCAAGCTTATAGGCCTGCAGAGTGTCTAGTTTTGAAGATACAGACTCTGCTAAGCAAAAGTGAACAGGGCCAAACTGGGCTTATTTCGCTGTGAAAGTGACATTTAGGCACGGAGTTGGAAAACCTTGTCTGAACCCCTCCATCCTTCCTGTAGCTGCTCAGACTCTGCTTCTCTGCCCCCAGCCAAGCTTATAGGCCTGCAGAGTGTCTAGTTTTGAAGATACAGACTCTGCTAAGCAAAAGTGAACAGGGCCAAACTGGGCTTATTTCGCTGTGAAAGTGACATTTAGGCACGGAGTTGGAAAACCTTGTCTGAACCCCTCCATCCTTCCTGTAGCTGCTCAGACTCTGCTTCTCTGCCCCCAGCCAAGCTTATAGGCCTGCAGAGTGTCTAGTTTTGAAGATACAGACTCTGCTAAGCAAAAGTGAACAGGGCCAAACTGGGCTTATTTCGCTGTGAAAGTGACATTTAGGCACGGAGTTGGAAAACCTTGTCTGAACCCCTCCATCCTTCCTGTAGCTGCTCAGACTCTGCTTCTCTGCCCCCAGCCAAGCTTATAGGCCTGCAGAGTGTCTAGTTTTGAAGATACAGACTCTGCTAAGCAAAAGTGAACAGGGCCAAACTGGGCTTATTTCGCTGTGAAAGTGACATTTAGGCACGGAGTTGGAAAACCTTGTCTGAACCCCTCCATCCTTCCTGTAGCTGCTCAGACTCTGCTTCTCTGCCCCCAGCCAAGCTTATAGGCCTGCAGAGTGTCTAGTTTTGAAGATACAGACTCTGCTAAGCAAAAGTGAACAGGGCCAAACTGGGCTTATTTCGCTGTGAAAGTGACATTTAGGCACGGAGTTGGAAAACCTTGTCTGAACCCCTCCATCCTTCCTGTAGCTGCTCAGACTCTGCTTCTCTGCCCCCAGCCAAGCTTATAGGCCTGCAGAGTGTCTAGTTTTGAAGATACAGACTCTGCTAAGCAAAAGTGAACAGGGCCAAACTGGGCTTATTTCGCTGTGAAAGTGACATTTAGGCACGGAGTTGGAAAACCTTGTCTGAACCCCTCCATCCTTCCTGTAGCTGCTCAGACTCTGCTTCTCTGCCCCCAGCCAAGCTTATAGGCCTGCAGAGTGTCTAGTTTTGAAGATACAGACTCTGCTAAGCAAAAGTGAACAGGGCCAAACTGGGCTTATTTCGCTGTGAAAGTGACATTTAGGCACGGAGTTGGAAAACCTTGTCTGAACCCCTCCATCCTTCCTGTAGCTGCTCAGACTCTGCTTCTCTGCCCCCAGCCAAGCTTATAGGCCTGCAGAGTGTCTAGTTTTGAAGATACAGACTCTGCTAAGCAAAAGTGAACAGGGCCAAACTGGGCTTATTTCGCTGTGAAAGTGACATTTAGGCACGGAGTTGGAAAACCTTGTCTGAACCCCTCCATCCTTCCTGTAGCTGCTCAGACTCTGCTTCTCTGCCCCCAGCCAAGCTTATAGGCCTGCAGAGTGTCTAGTTTTGAAGATACAGACTCTGCTAAGCAAAAGTGAACAGGGCCAAACTGGGCTTATTTCGCTGTGAAAGTGACATTTAGGCACGGAGTTGGAAAACCTTGTCTGAACCCCTCCATCCTTCCTGTAGCTGCTCAGACTCTGCTTCTCTGCCCCCAGCCAAGCTTATAGGCCTGCAGAGTGTCTAGTTTTGAAGATACAGACTCTGCTAAGCAAAAGTGAACAGGGCCAAACTGGGCTTATTTCGCTGTGAAAGTGACATTTAGGCACGGAGTTGGAAAACCTTGTCTGAACCCCTCCATCCTTCCTGTAGCTGCTCAGACTCTGCTTCTCTGCCCCCAGCCAAGCTTATAGGCCTGCAGAGTGTCTAGTTTTGAAGATACAGACTCTGCTAAGCAAAAGTGAACAGGGCCAAACTGGGCTTATTTCGCTGTGAAAGTGACATTTAGGCACGGAGTTGGAAAACCTTGTCTGAACCCCTCCATCCTTCCTGTAGCTGCTCAGACTCTGCTTCTCTGCCCCCAGCCAAGCTTATAGGCCTGCAGAGTGTCTAGTTTTGAAGATACAGACTCTGCTAAGCAAAAGTGAACAGGGCCAAACTGGGCTTATTTCGCTGTGAAATTTCGATGTCACTTTCACAGCGAAATAAGCCCAGTTTGGCCCTGTTCACTTTTGCTTAGCAGAGTCTGTATCTTCAAAACTAGACACTCTGCAGGCCTATAAGCTTGGCTGGGGGCAGAGAAGCAGAGTCTGAGCAGCTACAGGAAGGATGGAGGGGTTCAGACAAGGTTTTCCAACTCCGTGCCTAAATGTCACTTTCACAGCGAAATAAGCCCAGTTTGGCCCTGTTCACTTTTGCTTAGCAGAGTCTGTATCTTCAAAACTAGACACTCTGCAGGCCTATAAGCTTGGCTGGGGGCAGAGAAGCAGAGTCTGAGCAGCTACAGGAAGGATGGAGGGGTTCAGACAAGGTTTTCCAACTCCGTGCCTAAATGTCACTTTCACAGCGAAATAAGCCCAGTTTGGCCCTGTTCACTTTTGCTTAGCAGAGTCTGTATCTTCAAAACTAGACACTCTGCAGGCCTATAAGCTTGGCTGGGGGCAGAGAAGCAGAGTCTGAGCAGCTACAGGAAGGATGGAGGGGTTCAGACAAGGTTTTCCAACTCCGTGCCTAAATGTCACTTTCACAGCGAAATAAGCCCAGTTTGGCCCTGTTCACTTTTGCTTAGCAGAGTCTGTATCTTCAAAACTAGACACTCTGCAGGCCTATAAGCTTGGCTGGGGGCAGAGAAGCAGAGTCTGAGCAGCTACAGGAAGGATGGAGGGGTTCAGACAAGGTTTTCCAACTCCGTGCCTAAATGTCACTTTCACAGCGAAATAAGCCCAGTTTGGCCCTGTTCACTTTTGCTTAGCAGAGTCTGTATCTTCAAAACTAGACACTCTGCAGGCCTATAAGCTTGGCTGGGGGCAGAGAAGCAGAGTCTGAGCAGCTACAGGAAGGATGGAGGGGTTCAGACAAGGTTTTCCAACTCCGTGCCTAAATGTCACTTTCACAGCGAAATAAGCCCAGTTTGGCCCTGTTCACTTTTGCTTAGCAGAGTCTGTATCTTCAAAACTAGACACTCTGCAGGCCTATAAGCTTGGCTGGGGGCAGAGAAGCAGAGTCTGAGCAGCTACAGGAAGGATGGAGGGGTTCAGACAAGGTTTTCCAACTCCGTGCCTAAATGTCACTTTCACAGCGAAATAAGCCCAGTTTGGCCCTGTTCACTTTTGCTTAGCAGAGTCTGTATCTTCAAAACTAGACACTCTGCAGGCCTATAAGCTTGGCTGGGGTCAGAGAAGCAGAGTCTGAGCAGCTACAGGAAGGATGGAGGGGTTCAGACAAGGTTTTCCAACTCCGTGCCTAAATGTCACTTTCACAGCGAAATAAGCCCAGTTTGGCCCTGTTCACTTTTGCTTAGCAGAGTCTGTATCTTCAAAACTAGACACTCTGCAGGCCTATAAGCTTGGCTGGGGGCAGAGAAGCAGAGTCTGAGCAGCTACAGGAAGGATGGAGGGGTTCAGACAAGGTTTTCCAACTCCGTGCCTAAATGTCACTTTCACAGCGAAATAAGCCCAGTTTGGCCCTGTTCACTTTTGCTTAGCAGAGTCTGTATCTTCAAAACTAGACACTCTGCAGGCCTATAAGCTTGGCTGGGGGCAGAGAAGCAGAGTCTGAGCAGCTACAGGAAGGATGGAGGGGTTCAGACAAGGTTTTCCAACTCCGTGCCTAAATGTCACTTTCACAGCGAAATAAGCCCAGTTTGGCCCTGTTCACTTTTGCTTAGCAGAGTCTGTATCTTCAAAACTAGACACTCTGCAGGCCTATAAGCTTGGCTGGGGGCAGAGAAGCAGAGTCTGAGCAGCTACAGGAAGGATGGAGGGGTTCAGACAAGGTTTTCCAAGTCCGTGCCTAAATCTCACTTTCACAGCGAAATAAGCCCAGTTGGCCCTGTTCACTTTTGCTTAGCAGAGTCTGTATCTTCAAAACTAGACACTCTGCAGGCCTATATCAGCCCAATATCAATATCAGCCCAATATCAATATCAGCCCAATATCAGCATCAGCCCAATATCAGCATCAGCCCAATATCAGCATCAGCCCAATATCAGCATCAGCCCAATATCAGCATCAGCCCAATATCAGCATCAGCCCAATATCAGCATCAGCCCAATATCAGCATCAGCCCAATATCAGCATCAGCCCAATATCAGCATCAGCCCAATATCAGCATCAGCCCAATATCAGCATCAGCCCAATATCAGCATCAGCCCAATATCAGCATCAGCCCAATATCAGCATCAGCCCAATATCAGCATCAGCCCAATATCAGCATCAGCCCAATATCAGCATCAGCCCAATATCAGCATCAGCCCAATATCAGCATCAGCCCAATATCAGCATCAGCCCAATATCAGCATCAGCCCAATATCAGCATCAGCCCAATATCAGCATCAGCCCAATATCAGCATCAGCCCAATATCAGCATCAGCCCAATATCAGCATCAGCCCAATATCAGCATCAGCCCAATATCAGCATCAGCCCAATATCAGCATCAGCCCAATATCAGCATCAGCCCAATATCAGCATCAGCCCAATATCAGCATCAGCCCAATATCAGCATCAGCCCAATATCAGCATCAGCCCAATATCAGCATCAGCCCAATATCAGCATCAGCCCAATATCAGCATCAGCCCAATATCAGCATCAGCCCAATATCAGCATCAGCCCAATATCAGCATCAGCCCAATATCAGCATCAGCCCAATATCAGCATCAGCCCAATATCAGCATCAGCCCAATATCAGCATCAGCCCAATATCAGCATCAGCCCAATATCAGCATCAGCCCAATATCAGCATCAGCCCAATATCAGCATCAGCCCAATATCAGCATCAGCCCAATATCAGCATCAGCCCAATATCAGCATCAGCCCAATATCAGCATCAGCCCAATATCAGCATCAGCCCAATATCAGCATCAGCCCAATATCAGCATCAGCCCAATATCAGCATCAGCCCAATATCAGCATCAGCCCAATATCAGCATCAGCCCAATATCAGCATCAGCCCAATATCAGCATCAGCCCAATATCAGCATCAGCCCAATATCAGCATCAGCCCAATATCAGCATCAGCCCAATATCAGCATCAGCCCAATATCAGCATCAGCCCAATATCAGCATCAGCCCAATATCAGCATCAGCCCAATATCAGCATCAGCCCAATATCAGCATCAGCCCAATATCAGCATCAGCCCAATATCAGCATCAGCCCAATATCAGCATCAGCCCAATATCAGCATCAGCCCAATATCAGCATCAGCCCAATATCAGCATCAGCCCAATATCAGCATCAGCCCAATATCAGCATCAGCCCAATATCAGCATCAGCCCAATATCAGCATCAGCCCAATATCAGCATCAGCCCAATATCAGCATCAGCCCAATATCAGCATCAGCCCAATATCAGCATCAGCCCAATATCAGCATCAGCCCTAGACACTCTGCAGGCCTATAAGCTTGGCTGGGGGCAGAGAAGCAGCCCAATATGATATAATATCAGCTGATGCTGATATTGGGCTGATGCTGATATTGGGCTGATGCTGATATTGGGCTGATGCTGATATTGGGCTGATGCTGATATTGGGCTGATGCTGATATTGGGCTGATGCTGATATTGGGCTGATGCTGATATTGGGCTGATGCTGATATTGGGCTGATGCTGATATTGGGCTGATGCTGATATTGGGCTGATGCTGATATTGGGCTGATGCTGATATTGGGCTGATGCTGATATTGGGCTGATGCTGATATTGGGCTGATGCTGATATTGGGCTGATGCTGATATTGGGCTGATGCTGATATTGGGCTGATGCTGATATTGGGCTGATGCTGATATTGGGCTGATGCTGATATTGGGCTGATGCTGATATTGGGCTGATGCTGATATTGGGCTGATGCTGATATTGGGCTGATGCTGATATTGGGCTGATGCTGATATTGGGCTGATGCTGATATTGGGCTGATGCTGATATTGGGCTGATGCTGATATTGGGCTGATGCTGATATTGGGCTGATGCTGATATTGGGCTGATGCTGATATTGGGCTGATGCTGATATTGGGCTGATGCTGATATTGGGCTGATGCTGATATTGGGCTGATGCTGATATTGGGCTGATGCTGATATTGGGCTGATGCTGATATTGGGCTGATGCTGATATTGGGCTGATGCTGATATTGGGCTGATGCTGATATTGGGCTGATGCTGATATTGGGCTGATGCTGATATTGGGCTGATGCTGATATTGGGCTGATGCTGATATTGGGCTGATGCTGATATTGGGCTGATGCTGATATTGGGCTGATGCTGATATTGGGCTGATGCTGATATTGGGCTGATGCTGATATTGGGCTGATGCTGATATTGGGCTGATGCTGATATTGGGCTGATGCTGATATTGGGCTGATGCTGATATTGGGCTGATGCTGATATTGGGCTGATGCTGATATTGGGCTGATGCTGATATTGGGCTGATGCTGATATTGGGCTGATGCTGATATTGGGCTGATGCTGATATTGGGCTGATGCTGATATTGGGCTGATGCTGATATTGGGCTGATGCTGATATTGGGCTGATGCTGATATTGGGCTGATGCTGATATTGGGCTGATGCTGATATTGGGCTGATGCTGATATTGGGCTGATGCTGATATTGGGCTGATGCTGATATTGGGCTGATGCTGATATTGGGCTGATGCTGATATTGGGCTGATGCTGATATTGGGCTGATGCTGATATTGGGCTGATGCTGATATTGGGCTGATGCTGATATTGGGCTGATGCTGATATTGGGCTGATATTGATATTGGGCTGATATTGATATTGGGCTGATATAGGCCTGCAGAGTGTCTAGTTTTGAAGATACAGACTCTGCTAAGCAAAAGTGAACAGGGCCAAACTGGGCTTATTTCGCTGTGAAAGTGAGATTTAGGCACGGACTTGGAAAACCTTGTCTGAACCCCTCCATCCTTCCTGTAGCTGCTCAGACTCTGCTTCTCTGCCCCCAGCCAAGCTTATAGGCCTGCAGAGTGTCTAGTTTTGAAGATACAGACTCTGCTAAGCAAAAGTGAACAGGGCCAAACTGGGCTTATTTCGCTGTGAAAGTGACATTTAGGCACGGAGTTGGAAAACCTTGTCTGAACCCCTCCATCCTTCCTGTAGCTGCTCAGACTCTGCTTCTCTGCCCCCAGCCAAGCTTATAGGCCTGCAGAGTGTCTAGTTTTGAAGATACAGACTCTGCTAAGCAAAAGTGAACAGGGCCAAACTGGGCTTATTTCGCTGTGAAAGTGACATTTAGGCACGGAGTTGGAAAACCTTGTCTGAACCCCTCCATCCTTCCTGTAGCTGCTCAGACTCTGCTTCTCTGCCCCCAGCCAAGCTTATAGGCCTGCAGAGTGTCTAGTTTTGAAGATACAGACTCTGCTAAGCAAAAGTGAACAGGGCCAAACTGGGCTTATTTCGCTGTGAAAGTGACATTTAGGCACGGAGTTGGAAAACCTTGTCTGAACCCCTCCATCCTTCCTGTAGCTGCTCAGACTCTGCTTCTCTGCCCCCAGCCAAGCTTATAGGCCTGCAGAGTGTCTAGTTTTGAAGATACAGACTCTGCTAAGCAAAAGTGAACAGGGCCAAACTGGGCTTATTTCGCTGTGAAAGTGACATTTAGGCACGGAGTTGGAAAACCTTGTCTGAACCCCTCCATCCTTCCTGTAGCTGCTCAGACTCTGCTTCTCTGCCCCCAGCCAAGCTTATAGGCCTGCAGAGTGTCTAGTTTTGAAGATACAGACTCTGCTAAGCAAAAGTGAACAGGGCCAAACTGGGCTTATTTTGCTGTGAAAGTGACATTTAGGCACGGAGTTGGAAAACCTTGTCTGAACCCCTCCATCCTTCCTGTAGCTGCTCAGACTCTGCTTCTCTGCCCCCAGCCAAGCTTATAGGCCTGCAGAGTGTCTAGTTTTGAAGATACAGACTCTGCTAAGCAAAAGTGAACAGGGCCAAACTGGGCTTATTTCGCTGTGAAAGTGACATTTAGGCACGGAGTTGGAAAACCTTGTCTGAACCCCTCCATCCTTCCTGTAGCTGCTCAGACTCTGCTTCTCTGCCCCCAGCCAAGCTTATAGGCCTGCAGAGTGTCTAGTTTTGAAGATACAGACTCTGCTAAGCAAAAGTGAACAGGGCCAAACTGGGCTTATTTCGCTGTGAAAGTGACATTTAGGCACGGAGTTGGAAAACCTTGTCTGAACCCCTCCATCCTTCCTGTAGCTGCTCAGACTCTGCTTCTCTGCCCCCAGCCAAGCTTATAGGCCTGCAGAGTGTCTAGTTTTGAAGATACAGACTCTGCTAAGCAAAAGTGAACAGGGCCAAACTGGGCTTATTTCGCTGTGAAAGTGACATTTAGGCACGGAGTTGGAAAACCTTGTCTGAACCCCTCCATCCTTCCTGTAGCTGCTCAGACTCTGCTTCTCTGCCCCCAGCCAAGCTTATAGGCCTGCAGAGTGTCTAGTTTTGAAGATACAGACTCTGCTAAGCAAAAGTGAACAGGGCCAAACTGGGCTTATTTCGCTGTGAAAGTGACATTTAGGCACGGAGTTGGAAAACCTTGTCTGAACCCCTCCATCCTTCCTGTAGCTGCTCAGACTCTGCTTCTCTGCCCCCAGCCAAGCTTATAGGCCTGCAGAGTGTCTAGTTTTGAAGATACAGACTCTGCTAAGCAAAAGTGAACAGGGCCAAACTGGGCTTATTTCGCTGTGAAAGTGACATTTAGGCACGGAGTTGGAAAACCTTGTCTGAACCCCTCCATCCTTCCTGTAGCTGCTCAGACTCTGCTTCTCTGCCCCCAGCCAAGCTTATAGGCCTGCAGAGTGTCTAGTTTTGAAGATACAGACTCTGCTAAGCAAAAGTGAACAGGGCCAAACTGGGCTTATTTCGCTGTGAAAGTGACATTTAGGCACGGAGTTGGAAAACCTTGTCTGAACCCCTCCATCCTTCCTGTAGCTGCTCAGACTCTGCTTCTCTGCCCCCAGCCAAGCTTATAGGCCTGCAGAGTGTCTAGTTTTGAAGATACAGACTCTGCTAAGCAAAAGTGAACAGGGCCAAACTGGGCTTATTTCGCTGTGAAAGTGACATTTAGGCACGGAGTTGGAAAACCTTGTCTGAACCCCTCCATCCTTCCTGTAGCTGCTCAGACTCTGCTTCTCTGCCCCCAGCCAAGCTTATAGGCCTGCAGAGTGTCTAGTTTTGAAGATACAGACTCTGCTAAGCAAAAGTGAACAGGGCCAAACTGGGCTTATTTCGCTGTGAAAGTGACATCGAAATTTCACAGCGAAATAAGCCCAGTTTGGCCCTGTTCACTTTTGCTTAGCAGAGTCTGTATCTTCAAAACTAGACACTCTGCAGGCCTATAAGCTTGGCTGGGGGCAGAGAAGCAGAGTCTGAGCAGCTACAGGAAGGATGGAGGGGTTCAGACAAGGTTTTCCAACTCCGTGCCTAAATGTCACTTTCACAGCGAAATAAGCCCAGTTTGGCCCTGTTCACTTTTGCTTAGCAGAGTCTGTATCTTCAAAACTAGACACTCTGCAGGCCTATAAGCTTGGCTGGGGGCAGAGAAGCAGAGTCTGAGCAGCTACAGGAAGGATGGAGGGGTTCAGACAAGGTTTTCCAACTCCGTGCCTAAATGTCACTTTCACAGCGAAATAAGCCCAGTTTGGCCCTGTTCACTTTTGCTTAGCAGAGTCTGTATCTTCAAAACTAGACACTCTGCAGGCCTATAAGCTTGGCTGGGGGCAGAGAAGCAGAGTCTGAGCAGCTACAGGAAGGATGGAGGGGTTCAGACAAGGTTTTCCAACTCCGTGCCTAAATGTCACTTTCACAGCGAAATAAGCCCAGTTTGGCCCTGTTCACTTTTGCTTAGCAGAGTCTGTATCTTCAAAACTAGACACTCTGCAGGCCTATAAGCTTGGCTGGGGGCAGAGAAGCAGAGTCTGAGCAGCTACAGGAAGGATGGAGGGGTTCAGACAAGGTTTTCCAACTCCGTGCCTAAATGTCACTTTCACAGCGAAATAAGCCCAGTTTGGCCCTGTTCACTTTTGCTTAGCAGAGTCTGTATCTTCAAAACTAGACACTCTGCAGGCCTATAAGCTTGGCTGGGGGCAGAGAAGCAGAGTCTGAGCAGCTACAGGAAGGATGGAGGGGTTCAGACAAGGTTTTCCAACTCCGTGCCTAAATGTCACTTTCACAGCGAAATAAGCCCAGTTTGGCCCTGTTCACTTTTGCTTAGCAGAGTCTGTATCTTCAAAACTAGACACTCTGCAGGCCTATAAGCTTGGCTGGGGGCAGAGAAGCAGAGTCTGAGCAGCTACAGGAAGGATGGAGGGGTTCAGACAAGGTTTTCCAACTCCGTGCCTAAATGTCACTTTCACAGCGAAATAAGCCCAGTTTGGCCCTGTTCACTTTTGCTTAGCAGAGTCTGTATCTTCAAAACTAGACACTCTGCAGGCCTATAAGCTTGGCTGGGGGCAGAGAAGCAGAGTCTGAGCAGCTACAGGAAGGATGGAGGGGTTCAGACAAGGTTTTCCAACTCCGTGCCTAAATGTCACTTTCACAGCGAAATAAGCCCAGTTTGGCCCTGTTCACTTTTGCTTAGCAGAGTCTGTATCTTCAAAACTAGACACTCTGCAGGCCTATAAGCTTGGCTGGGGGCAGAGAAGCAGAGTCTGAGCAGCTACAGGAAGGATGGAGGGGTTCAGACAAGGTTTTCCAACTCCGTGCCTAAATGTCACTTTCACAGCGAAATAAGCCCAGTTTGGCCCTGTTCACTTTTGCTTAGCAGAGTCTGTATCTTCAAAACTAGACACTCTGCAGGCCTATAAGCTTGGCTGGGGGCAGAGAAGCAGAGTCTGAGCAGCTACAGGAAGGATGGAGGGGTTCAGACAAGGTTTTCCAACTCCGTGCCTAAATGTCACTTTCACAGCGAAATAAGCCCAGTTTGGCCCTGTTCACTTTTGCTTAGCAGAGTCTGTATCTTCAAAACTAGACACTCTGCAGGCCTATAAGCTTGGCTGGGGGCAGAGAAGCAGAGTCTGAGCAGCTACAGGAAGGATGGAGGGGTTCAGACAAGGTTTTCCAACTCCGTGCCTAAATGTCACTTTCACAGCGAAATAAGCCCAGTTTGGCCCTGTTCACTTTTGCTTAGCAGAGTCTGTATCTTCAAAACTAGACACTCTGCAGGCCTATAAGCTTGGCTGGGGGCAGAGAAGCAGAGTCTGAGCAGCTACAGGAAGGATGGAGGGGTTCAGACAAGGTTTTCCAACTCCGTGCCTAAATGTCACTTTCACAGCGAAATAAGCCCAGTTTGGCCCTGTTCACTTTTGCTTAGCAGAGTCTGTATCTTCAAAACTAGACACTCTGCAGGCCTATAAGCTTGGCTGGGGGCAGAGAAGCAGAGTCTGAGCAGCTACAGGAAGGATGGAGGGGTTCAGACAAGGTTTTCCAACTCCGTGCCTAAATGTCACTTTCACAGCGAAATAAGCCCAGTTTGGCCCTGTTCACTTTTGCTTAGCAGAGTCTGTATCTTCAAAACTAGACACTCTGCAGGCCTATAAGCTTGGCTGGGGGCAGAGAAGCAGAGTCTGAGCAGCTACAGGAAGGATGGAGGGGTTCAGACAAGGTTTTCCAACTCCGTGCCTAAATGTCACTTTCACAGCGAAATAAGCCCAGTTTGGCCCTGTTCACTTTTGCTTAGCAGAGTCTGTATCTTCAAAACTAGACACTCTGCAGGCCTATAAGCTTGGCTGGGGGCAGAGAAGCAGAGTCTGAGCAGCTACAGGAAGGATGGAGGGGTTCAGACAAGGTTTTCCAACTCCGTGCCTAAATGTCACTTTCACAGCGAAATAAGCCCAGTTTGGCCCTGTTCACTTTTGCTTAGCAGAGTCTGTATCTTCAAAACTAGACACTCTGCAGGCCTATAAGCTTGGCTGGGGGCAGAGAAGCAGAGTCTGAGCAGCTACAGGAAGGATGGAGGGGTTCAGACAAGGTTTTCCAACTCCGTGCCTAAATGTCACTTTCACAGCGAAATAAGCCCAGTTTGGCCCTGTTCACTTTTGCTTAGCAGAGTCTGTATCTTCAAAACTAGACACTCTGCAGGCCTATAAGCTTGGCTGGGGGCAGAGAAGCAGAGTCTGAGCAGCTACAGGAAGGATGGAGGGGTTCAGACAAGGTTTTCCAACTCCGTGCCTAAATGTCACTTTCACAGCGAAATAAGCCCAGTTTGGCCCTGTTCACTTTTGCTTAGCAGAGTCTGTATCTTCAAAACTAGACACTCTGCAGGCCTATAAGCTTGGCTGGGGGCAGAGAAGCAGAGTCTGAGCAGCTACAGGAAGGATGGAGGGGTTCAGACAAGGTTTTCCAAGTCCGTGCCTAAATGTCACTTTCACAGCGAAATAAGCCCAGTTTGGCCCTGTTCACTTTTGCTTAGCAGAGTCTGTATCTTCAAAACTAGACACTCTGCAGGCCTATATCAGCCCAATATCAATATCAGCCCAATATCAATATCAGCCCAATATCAGCATCAGCCCAATATCAGCATCAGCCCAATATCAGCATCAGCCCAATATCAGCATCAGCCCAATATCAGCATCAGCCCAATATCAGCATCAGCCCAATATCAGCATCAGCCCAATATCAGCATCAGCCCAATATCAGCATCAGCCCAATATCAGCATCAGCCCAATATCAGCATCAGCCCAATATCAGCATCAGCCCAATATCAGCATCAGCCCAATATCAGCATCAGCCCAATATCAGCATCAGCCCAATATCAGCATCAGCCCAATATCAGCATCAGCCCAATATCAGCATCAGCCCAATATCAGCATCAGCCCAATATCAGCATCAGCCCAATATCAGCATCAGCCCAATATCAGCATCAGCCCAATATCAGCATCAGCCCAATATCAGCATCAGCCCAATATCAGCATCAGCCCAATATCAGCATCAGCCCAATATCAGCATCAGCCCAATATCAGCATCAGCCCAATATCAGCATCAGCCCAATATCAGCATCAGCCCAATATCAGCATCAGCCCAATATCAGCATCAGCCCAATACCCAGCTAACATGTCCAAGTGGGCCCCATATGGGGTGCATGTGTGCGTATGGGTACCAAGTGGGCATGGGCTAGAACTGGGCAATTATACTGGGTTCCAGGTAGGTTCTATGTGGGCTAAGTGGGCATGGGCTTGAACTGGGCAAATATTGTGGGTTCGATATGGGTTACAGATGGGCCAAGTGGGCGTGGGTTAGAACTGGTCACCCATGTATGGGTCCCTTGTGGGTTATATATGGGCTAAGTGGGCATGGGTTAGAACTGGGCTCCCATGTCTGGGTCCTATATAGGTTACGTATGGGCTAAGTGGGCATGGGTTAGAACTGGTCACCCATCTATGGGTCCCTTGTGGGTTATATATGGGCTAAGTGGGCGTGGGTTAGAACTGGTCACGCATGTCTGGGTCCTATATAGGTTATGTATGGGCTAAGTGGGCATGGGTTAGAACTGGGCACGCATGTCTGTGTCCCATATGGGTTATATATGGGCTAAGTGGGCATGGGTTAGAACTGGTCACCCATCTATGGGTCCCTTGTGGGTTATATATGGGCTAAGTGGGCGTGGGTTGGACTGGTCATGCATGTATGGGTCCCTTTTGGGTTATATATGGGCTAAGTGGGCATGGGTTAGAACTGGTCATGGATGTATGGGTCCCTTGTGGGTTATATATGGGCTAAGTGGGCATGGTTTAGAACTGGTCACGCATGTCTGGGTCCTATATAGGTTATGTATGGGCTAAGTGGGCATGGGTTAGAACTGGGCACGCATGTCTGTGTCCCATATGGGTTACGTATGGGCTAAGTTGGCATGGGTTAGAACTGGTCACCCATCTATGGGTCCCTTGTGGGTTATATATGGGCTAAGTGGGCATGGGTTAGAACTGGGCTCCCATGTCTGGGTCCTATATAGGTTACGTATGGGCTAAGTGGGCATGGGTTAGAACTGGTCACCCATCTATGGGTCCCTTGTGGGTTATATATGGGCTAAGTGGGCGTGGGTTGGAACTGGTCACGCATGTCTGGGTCCTATATAGGTTATGTATGGGCTAAGTGGGCATGGGTTAGAACTGGGCACGCATGTCTGTGTCCCATATGGGTTATATATGGGCTAAGTGGGCATGGGTTAGAACTGGTCACCCATCTATGGGTCCCTTGTGGGTTATATATGGGCTAAGTGGGCGTGGGTTGGACTGGTCATGCATGTATGGGTCCCTTTTGGGTTATATATGGGCTAAGTGGGCATGGGTTAGAACTGGTCATGGATGTATGGGTCCCTTGTGGGTTATATATGGGCTAAGTGGGCATGGTTTAGAACTGGTCACGCATGTCTGGGTCCTATATAGGTTATGTATGGGCTAAGTGGGCATGGGTTAGAACTGGGCACGCATGTCTGTGTCCCATATGGGTTACGTATGGGCTAAGTTGGCATGGGTTAGAACTGGTCACCCATCTATGGGTCCCTTGTGGGTTATATATGGGCTAAGTGGGCGTGGGTTAGAACTGGTCATGCATTTATGGGTCCCTTGTGGGTTATATATGGGCTAAGTGGGCATGGGTTAGAACTGGTCATGCATGTATGGGTCCCTTGTGGGTTATATATGGGCTAAGTGGGCATGGTTTAGAACTGGTCACGCATGCCTGGGTCCTATATAGGTTATGTATGGGCTAAGTGGGCATGGGTTAGTACTGGGCACACATGTCTATGTCCCATATGGGTTACGTATGGGCTAAGTGGGCATGGGTTTGAACTGGTCACCCATCTGTTGGTCCCTTGTGGGTTATATATGGGCTAAGTGAGCGTGGGTTAGAACTGGTCATGCATGTATGGGTCCCTTGTGGGTTATATATGGGCTAAGTGGGCATGGGTTAGAACTGGTCATGCTTGTCTGGGTCCTATATAGGTTATGTATGGGCTAAGTGGGCATGGGTTAGAACTGGGCACGCATGTCTGTGTCCCATATGGGTTACTTATGGGCTAAGTGGGCATGGGTTAGAACTGGTCACGCATGTCTGGGTCCCTTGTGGGTTATATATGGGCCAAGTGGGCATGGGTTAGAACTGGTCACCCATGTCTGGGTCCTATATAGGTTATGTATGGGCTAAGTGGGCATGGGTTAGAACTGGTCATGCATGTATGGGTCCCTTGTGGGTTATATATGGGCTAAGTGGGCATGGTTTAGAACTGGTCACGCATGCCTGGGTCCTATATAGGTTATGTATGGGCTAAGTGGGCATGGGTTAGAACTGGGCACGCATGTCTATGTCCCATATGGGTTACGTATGGGCTAAGTGGGCATGGGTTTGAACTGGTCACCCATCTGTTGGTCCCTTGTGGGTTATATATGGGCTAAGTGAGCGTGGGTTAGAACTGGTCATGCATGTATGGGTCCCTTGTGGGTTATATATGGGCTAAGTGGGCATGGGTTAGAACTGGTCATGCTTGTCTGGGTCCTATATAGGTTATGTATGGGCTAAGTGGGCATGGGTTAGAACTGGGCACGCATGTCTGTGTCCCATATGGGTTACTTATGGGCTAAGTGGGCATAGGTTAGAACTGGTCACGCATGTCTGGGTCCCTTGTGGGTTATATATGGGCCAAGTGGGCATGGGTTAGAACTGGTCACCCATGTCTGGGTCCTATATAGGTTATGTATGGGCTAAGTGGGCATGGGTTAGAACTGGGCACGCATGTCTGTGTCCCATATGGGTTACGTATGGGCTAAGTGGGCATGGGTTAGAACTGGTCACCCATCTATGGGTCCCTTGTGGGTTATATATGGGCTAAGTGGGCGTGGGTTAGAACTGGTCATGCATGTATGGGTCCCTTGTGGGTTATATATGGGCTAAGTGGGCATGGGTTAGAACTGGTCACACATCTATGGGTCCCTTGTGGGTTATATATGGGCTAAGTGGGCGTGGGTTAGAACTGGTCATGCATGTATGGGTCCCTTGTGGGTTATATATGGGCTAAGTGGGCATGGGTTAGAACTGGTCATGCATGTATGGGTCCCTTGTGGGTTATATATGGGCTAAGTGGGCATGGGTTAGAACTGGTCATGCATGTATGGGTCCCTTGTGGGTTATATATGGGCTAAGTGGGCATGGTTTAGAACTGGTCACGCATGTCTGGGTCCTATATAGGTTATGTATGGGCTAAGTGGGCATGGGTTAGAACTGGGCACGCATGTCTGTGTCCCATATGGGTTACGTAAAAGTGTCACAAATGCACCCAGAAACGATATATTTCCAATGTTTTAAAATAATCAATGGGTATGTATCCCCACTTACTTTTTCGACCCGATTTCAACGGTGGTGGTCTCATCTCTCTACGATGTTAGGAAGTGGGTGTAAACGCCTCCTATCGGTCCCTAGCCCTCGAAACATGTCTGGAAAAAAGTGAGACCATTTTCGGACTCAGCACGACGAGCTGAACACGCTGATATGCGTTTCCCAGCACACGGAATTACGGTTCTCTTAATTGGCTAGTTAATTGGTTAGTTTTCGACGCGTGATAGCTCGGTAACGATAGGTCCGCCAGCCAAGTAATTTACATGGGCGCGTACAGCACTCCGAGATCTACGCTCCGATTGGTCCGCCATTCTTGTGCGACACCCGTAGCAAGAGTTCTCCAACTCTGACCTGTCATCCACAAGCGTTATAGACATGATAAACCTTAGAGTGTATTGAATGGTGAAATGCTAACCCTAATTTTGAGAACCACACGTCCGTGAGCGGGGAGACACATATTGGCGCGATTGTCGCATCGATAGCTAAGCGTGGATGTAAGGCACGCCCATTTTCGACCCTTGTGGGCGGAGCTATCGCGCGTCAAAGTCTAACCCTAGTTTTCTGAACCGCATGACCGTGTGCGAGGAAACGCATATCTGCGTGTGCGCATCATCGAGCCCTACGTGTGGATGTGAGCCACGCCCCTGTGCGACCTTTGTGGGCGGAGTTAACCACTCTTAATTAGGTGTGCTATGGACTTTATCCCTATTTTTAAAAAAGACCACTTGGCCGGACTTACCTTTCCACGCTGAATCCAACGGTACCATCCCCGTTCCTGTGCGACGTCGGGAAAGTTCCGAAAGGTGGCGCCAAATTTCCCAAAAAACATAATCCTATATAGGACCCATAGGGAAAGTACTGGGTCCTATATAGGACCCAGACATGAGTGACCAGTTCTAACCCATGCCCACTTAGCCCATACATAACCTATATAGGACCCAGACATGAGTGACCAGTTCTAACCCATGCCCACTTAGCCCATACATAACCTATATAGGACCCAGACATGAGTGACCAGTTCTAACCCATGCCCACTTAGCCCATACATAACCTATATAGGACCCAGACATGAGTGACCAGTTCTAACCCATGCCCACTTAGCCCATACATAACCTATATAGGACACAGACATGAGTGACCAGTTCTAACCCATGCCCACTTAGCCCATACATAACCTATATAGGACCCAGACATGAGTGACCAGTTCTAACCCATGCCCACTTAGCCCATACATAACCTATATAGGACCCAGACATGAGTGACCAGTTCTAACCCATGCCCACTTAGCCCATACATAACCTATATAGGACCCAGACATGAGTGACCAGTTCTAACCCATGCCCACTTAGCCCATACATAACCTATATAGGACCCAGACATGAGTGACCAGTTCTAACCCATGCCCACTTAGCCCATACATAACCTATATAGGAACCAGACATGAGTGACCAGTTCTAACCCATGCCCACTTAGCCCATACATAACCCATACAGGACCCATACAAGGTTGACCAGTTTTGCCTTGCCAAAAATAACTGAACGTATAAAGGTTTATGGACGAACAGTCGGACGGACGGACAAAGAGAGAGAGAGTACCGGCCATTGTAGGCCTATAACATTGTGTTGCAGATGGAAGCTTTTCATTGATTTAATGAGCTTGTAGATCTGCTATTCTGGGCAAAATGGGCGGATATTTCCCTAGGGAGAGAATTATGTATAAAATGATTATCTGAAGTAGGCAGCACATGCACAGACGTCAACTAGTGAATAGCAGTTAGGCGTGCACATGTTGTGTGTGGGACTATAATGCCTATGTCCAGCGATGTGCTGTGGATATTTCAAGTAGTGGGGCTATGCCGCGCACACATGCACACTCACGAGCGATCACCAATTGAAATAACCTCTTAAATGTAGACATAATATACCCAGAATATACTGTATATCAACTGTAATGGGCAAACTTTAGTGTTAGTGTTTTAGTGTTTAATTATTCATTTACCTTGCAAACGTCATATCTGAAATTGAATTAGTTTATCATCGTAAATCCATCAGCCACCTACAGTACAGTCGACTCGACACAATGGACCTGGCCATCACCATTGATATGCATCCAAGGCCGGTCATTCCTATTGTTTCAAGCTGTGACACAGGTGCGAAAACTGGCTGTGCAGGCTTGTGGGAAACGTGCGTCTTCAAACTACTAGGGCGGCCTCCAGGGCAGCCCTACGTACGTCATTTCATTGAGTGATGTCGCAACATCGAGCAGAAAAAGAAGTGTGCATGTTTTAGGGAGAGAGAGAGAGAGAGAGAGAGAGAGAGGAGAGAGAGACACACAGACAGACAGACACACAGACAGACACAGACACAGACACAGACACACAGACAGACACAGACAGACAAACGGGTGGGTGGGGGAGGGACGGAGAGAGAGAAACAGAGAGAGAGAGAGAGAGTGATCCCATACTAATTTGAGGAGGGTTGGATTGTGTCTGTGGATACCTGCGTCTGATAAACCTGTCAACCAATTAGTTGGACAAAATGGTGCATTTATATAGGACTTTTATCCAAAGCGCTTTACATAGATTGTGCATTACATTCATTCACCCTTGCACACACCAATGGCAGAGGAAACCATGCAAGTCACCAACCTGCACTTCAGGAGCAGTTTAACTGCCCTATTAGGGGTTCAGCCGCGTATTGGTCAAGGACACTTCGACACTAACTCTGGGGGAGCCTGGTATCGAACTGGGAACCTCACGGTTCCATCCGGCTGTTCTACCGGCCACTCTACCCCTGAGCCAGAACCACTGCCGCGTCCTCAACAGGAGGATGCACAGACAGGGAGGCACACCTCTCTGTCTGTGCATCTGACTGATCCAAGTTCCTTCAAACACCAGGCTATAATCGAGTCTTCACCATTTTTCAGGCCAAGGACCCCTTAGCTGAGAGATGGAGACGAAGGACCCCCACTACACATTGTATACAATTTAACAAAATATGTTAAATTGATTTCATTGTGAGCTTGTAGATCTGATATTTTGGGGCGAGTTGGATTGGACGTTTCCCCTATAATAGGCCTAGTGATAGGGTTCAAGTGGTCTCCCTATCGAAGACCAATCACCCACCCGCACGCACGCATGCATGCACGCACGCACGCACAAACACAGAACAATGTCATGTAAAAACAAAGTCTTGACACATGACCCCTGCATTGGCACCCAAACTATATTACCCTAGAAAAGAATATGAGCCAGGACACGTTTTGTTGTCTTTACAACTGTCTGTCATACTGTAAACAGGCCTGTCAGGCATTGATTGATTGATTGATTGATTGAAACATTTATTAACAGTTTGCAGAATTACAGTACATTTCAAGCACAAACTCAATACAAAGGCTGTTAACTGTGAGTGGACAACCCAATTAAGCATTACACTTGTTTCCAATAGGGTCCACCATGTTCAATTCATCAAAAACATTTAGAGACGTACAAATAGACACTTCTATATAGACAAAGGACAGAACAGGAATTCATCATAATAAGCTTAAGCATAAGCTTACAAAATGTAAGCTTGTAGATCAGCTCTTTGGCAAAGGTTAAGAATTGAGGGAATTTAGTCGTTAAATATCTGAAAATACACATTAACATGAAAACATGTATTTATACAAGTGTATATGAAGCTATGAAATCTATGGAAATGTTTATTTTATTCTGCAACACAATTTTATGTATGTTATAGAGGTCCCTGCTTCATCTCTCTGAAGGGGTTATTGGCCTGACAAACGTTGAAGACTCTAGCTGCAGGCTACACCTCTATGGCTATCTCAATGTATAATAATTACTTTTTTTTATAATGTTCCAGCATTAATTAAATGAATAGCACTCAAATAAACTACAGATCGTCCCAGAATGCATTGCATTTCCGTTTGAAACGCGAATGCGATTGGTTGTCCTGGGTCACGTGCTTCACTGACTCAGGAAATGACGTGGTGAGTTTCAAATAGTCAGACAGGCGCGGAGAGAGCTGTTTGAAAACTAACCTGCGTAACCGTTCCATCCGCTACAGAAAGAGATTCACATTAAATTAACAGACATAAAGTCATCAAAGGCAGTTGAACAAGGAAATAAGAAATTCCCGATCTATTTGTGTGATGGAATCTGCAACAACATGGAGCCGTTTGGAACACAAAGTCACAAGATTAGGGGGAGGCATACTATGGTCCGACGGAGCATTGGTTCGACATGCGTCCGCAAGCACGGGAGCAGACATGACAATACAGCTACAGGCCAGGTAAGAGCATGCTTCCTATTTTTTCGACCAGTAAATCTACATTTAACTTCTGTTATCTGCTGTGCATTTTGCTTCAATAACTAAAATAAGAGTCAGCTGCGGGCTTTATTATTACAAATAACAAGGAAGGCAACAACAATGAACATCTGACGTTTTGTGGGTTTCAAATTATTGCTTTTGGTGCTGCATGGTACAGACACAAACGCTGTTGGAAGTGGCTATGCTTGGGTAAAAGTGTGTCGACGGTCCCGCGACGAGAGAGCGAGATTCTAGCAAGAGGCTAGAGCATTACAGGTCTGTTTAAGTCAGTGGTTCTCAAAGTGGGGTCCTTGACTGTATTTTGAGAGCTCCAGGGGGTCCCCAGCTAAATGATTGATAGTACAGGAGTCAGGAACCACCAAATGGACCCTTAATAATAATAATACCGGTAGTAAAACGTTTGAAAACAGTGTGGTCGTTAAGCAGCTCAACCCTGAAACACAGCACAAGAATAACTGATTCACCTTGTTTTTACTACATTTATCTTTTATATTATTGACTCATCTTTTAACATGGAACAACATGACGATTTCTTTCATATCTGCTTGTTGGTTATAAATTATCCTAAACAACCAGTAGTTAATACTAGCAGCAGTAACAATATTGTAAATTGGGAGATAGCTCTCTTGGCTACGTGACTTGTTGCCTGCCTGCTCTGCTGAGTTGGAGATCAGAGAGAGAGAGAGAGCATATATTTACAGGTCTGTCAGTGGTTCTAAAAGTGGGGAAGTGGGGGGTCCTTGACTGTAACTGACATGTAAGGGTCCATTTGTACTGATTGTACAAATGGACCCTTACATGTCTGTAACTCTGAGTGTACAAATTTGTCAGCGTTAAATTAACATTGATTTGACTATTTTTGAGTGGTGCAACCACTCCTATATAGACAGCTATGTGTGTCCCTGGGTCTGTCCCTGGCTGGCTGGCTGGCTGGGTCTGTCCGAGCAAGAAAGTAGCTTTTGGTTGGTTTTCACAACTGTTGCGCAGCATAACACATACACATATTAACTGTATATATGATGATTTGGGGTGATACAGTACAGTACAGTGACAGTACAGTAGAGGGACCCCCACACCGTAAGTCTGTCATTTTTCAACCATTCCGGACGTGGGGCGGCTGACCCCCTGGCCCCGTTCCTGTGGGTCTGGACCTTCCGGGGACCCCCACACAGAGTTGCACCACTCACTTCACACGGGTGTGATTTTACAATATAAATTGTGGTCCCAGAGATAGAATTGCCATGGGGGTCCGTAGCCTAATGCATGTCAAACTGTGGGTCCTTGAAATAGAAAATGTTTGAAAAAAAGAGAGAAAATCTTCTCTTATGGGGGTCCCTGGCATATCTTTTCAAATGTTGGTCTGCGGCTAATAAGTGTCAATTTGGGGGTCCTTGACATGAACAAGTTTGTTGAGAACCACTTGTTTAAGTTTTAGGTTTGTAAGGTGTGCCTGTGCATGTGTCTGTGTATGTGCACCTGATTTGTTTTTGTTGACACCACACCAGTCACAAGGAGGTCTTGATTTTAGAAGTACGGTAGGCTGGGGGGGGGGGGGGCTTTTATGTGCCTGTCTGTGTTTCTTTTGGGTAATTCTTCTCTTCGTCTATTTGTTTAAGTAAATTGGAAATTAAGATGTCCAGTGATCCAGTGATCCAGTCCACAAATTACTAGCTGTGTTCTGTGTCCATGTCTGGACATAACAAGAAGTTCTTTTTCATGGTGCATAAGGTAAAATTGAGTGTTTAAAATGTAAATTTCTACATGAGACCACACTACAAAATGTCTTAAATCCTGCCAGTTTTTTGAAAACCCTATCAGTGGTGCTTGAATGTTTTCATGTCCCTGTGGACCCCCAGCTGAAAATATTTTGTTTCAGGGACCGACCAGAAGCAAATATTTGAGTTAAAATCGTTTGCTGTGAAAGAATATATATTCAAAGATTTGCATTTAGTTCCAAAAATAGCAAATCATTTATAGAGCCACAGTTTATTTGAGCTGAGTGACAACGTGTCGGTCTAAACGACCTGAGATACTTGATGAAAGTAATTTAGACCGAAACGTTGTCACTCAGCTTTCCTCTCATTAGCTAAAGTATAAAATAATTGTTAATGTGGTTAAACGCTAAAGTGACAGATGCATTCCAGGTCTTAATGGGTTAACCCATTTTGGACTTAGGCCGATTCTAAAAAAAATCCTTCTAAATCATGACCTAAGTTTTCTGAAAAACTTAATATTTATATAGCGGCATCATTTGTTTGTAATTCTTTAATACTGTACATAGTGTACAGAAACCCAAAAGGGGTTCCTGACCAGAAGGGTAGGGTTACAAAAAGGGGTTCCCGCCTAGAATTAGTTAATGATGTAATTTTGCAAAACATGTGATGTACACTAGTAAAAGCATGCCACAGCATACAGCTGCTATATAACTGGTGGAATAGGGTGTGTGACAAATCTGTAAATAGGCCACTGTTAGCATTTCACATAGGTTTTTAATATTGCCATCATGCACCCAACTTGTTACTTTTGACAAGGCTCCAGAACTGTTTTTATTCCACATTGAAAACAAGTTTCCCACCAGTAGCTTTTAAGCTTTTACAAGGTGTAATACAACACATGTGTGAGTAAGTAGGCAATGAGAGGCTATATGATAGGCGTATGATAGCCCTATGCCATTCAAAGGTTCGGCATAATATTGCTTTAACTTTAATGTCTCTTTCCCCTGTTTTTGTGCTCTTTTCTTTTGAAGACACATGCGATGTCAGAAGCAGAGACTCCATCTGATGTACAGACTGATGTTGAAACGACAGAGGAGGTAAAATGGCTGTTTTAGGGCAATGGTTCTAATAATATTTTGTGGCAATATAGGGCCGTGGGGGTCCTCGCACCCCACTTTGAGAACCCCTGCATTAGAATACGGACCACCATAACAGAGTGTACAGTTATGGTGGTCAAACAAAATGGATTTGGTTCTCAGAGTTGCAGCAACATTAGGGTCCATTTGGTTCGCAATTATCCATAATTTATCTGGAGACCCCTGGAATCCCCTCAAGGACCCCTGGGGATCCCCAGACCCCACTTTCAAAACCACTGTGTTGAAGTGTTTGCCAAGTACATTGGCACACAACCTGGAATTTCCCTTCTATTATTAGACACATAAGTCCCACCTCGATCTGAGCAAGGAAGTGAGGATTCAATGTGAGTCTGCATGAATCAAGTAGGTTGGACTGACAGGCTGCCACATTCCAATTCCCCACACTCCTGCGCGCTCACTCCTCCTGCATGCATGTCATGTGATCTGTATTTCTCCTGAGCTGTTTGACATTGTGGCCCACACCATGCTACTGCTTAAAGTTAGTTTTTTATGTTTGCTAAAATGTACGTTTTTTTATTGAATGTACTGTAGGCCATCGCAAAGACATGTGACCTACACCTCCCTGTGGAATGAACAGCGTTGGACTGACTACTGTGTCCCAGAGAGTTAGCCGCAAGAAAGTGGACACTGAGTATAACCAGCAGCCCCAGTGTGTCCCCTGGAGGTTCTCATGCAAGTATGTAAACTATGGAATTAGATTTATTTCATTTCTTTAAACATACAGAGAATTTAACATCTTGAAATGTAAAATTATGTGTAGGAACCCTGAGTCACAGTGGAATTGCTGCCCACCTGAAACCCTGATCAGCTGTTGGAACCCTGAATGTGAGCACCTCAAGTGGGACACAGAGACGGAGCCGCCCTACTGGAACCAGTTGTAAGTTGAAATATCGTATTCACTTCAAAATGTACTTGTAGTTTCTAATCACAATCACATAGTTGATAGGATCTTGCCCTTAATTTGATTGCATGCACAGAATGGTTGCTCCACTGTACATTTATCTTGAACTTTCCTCTTGTCATTCTAACTTGAAATGGTGTTTGGCAAAACATTTGATGTTTGATGTACACAAGTAGAAGCATGCCACAGTATTACAGCTGTAACTGCTGAAAAGGGATCACAACAATTCTGAACAGAGGCCACCGTTTGTATTTCACAAATTTGCCACCATAGCTCAAGACATTTAGAATTACTGTTTTTTGGTTTGTTTTTAATTTTCTGTTCAGAAAATAATCCTCAATATGCAGCAAAAATATCTTTACAGACCATAGCTATTCTTGATGTATAATTAATCATGTAATTTATTGTAGCATTTGGCCGTGTGATTAGATTGTAGTACAACTTTCATGATACATTCTTAAGCGTTATTCATAGTCTTTATTGGTGGTGAGGTGACCACCGCAACTACAACATGACGTCACGGAGCCGCGGTGAAGAGCAAACCA